>NC_066565.1:7065713-7122811 GCF_024679095.1 Eriocheir sinensis
AGGTCATCACATGGAGGGGTGAAGGAGGGAGCCACAGGTCAACACATGGAGGGGTGAAGGAGGGAGCCACAGGTCAACACATGGAGGGGTGAAGGAGGGAGCCACAGGTCATCACATGGAGGGGTGAAGGAGGGAGCCACAGGTCATCACATGGAGGGGTGAAGGAGGGAGCCACAGGTCAACACATGGAGGGGTGAAGGAGGGAGCCACAGGTCATCACATGGAGGGGTGAAGGAGGGAGCCACAGGTCAACACATGGAGGGGTGAAGGAGGGAGCCACAGGTCATCACATGGAGGGGTGAAGGAGGGAGCCACAGGTCATCACATGGAGGGGTGAAGGAGGGAGCCACAGGTCAACACATGGAGGGGTGAAGGAGGGAGCCACAGGTCAACACATGGAGGGGTGAAGGAGGGAGCCACAGGTCAACACATGGAGGGGTGAAGGAGTAAGGAGCCACAACAGGTCAACACATGGAGGGGTAAAGGAGGGAGCCACAGGTCATCACATGGAGGGGTAAAGGAGGGAGCCACAGGTCAACACATGGAGGGGTGAAGGAGGGAGCCACAGGTCATCACATGGAGGGGTGAAGGAGGGAGCCACAGGTCAACACATGGAGGGGTAAAGGAGGGAGCCACAGGTCATCACATGGAGGGGTGAAGGAGGGAGCCACAGGTCAACACATGGAGGGGTAAAGGAGGGAGCCACAGGTCATCACATGGAGGGGTGAAGGAGGGAGCCACAGGTCAACACATGGAGGGGTAAAGGAGGGAGCCACAGGTCATCACATGGAGGGGTGAAGGAGTAAGGAGCCACAACAGGTCAACACATGGAGGGGTGAAGGAGGGAGCCACAGGTCATCACATGGAGGGGTGAAGGAGGGAGCCACAGGTCAACACATGGAGGGGTGAAGGAGTAAGGAGCCACAACAGGTCAACACATGGAGGGGTAAAGGAGGGAGCCACAGGTCAACACATGGAGGGGTGAAGGAGTAAGGAGCCACAACAGGTCAACACAGGGAGGGGTGAAGAAGGGAGCCACAGGTCAACACATGGAGGGGTGAAGGAGTAAGGAGCCACAACAGGTCAACACATGGAGGGGTGAAGGAGTAAGGAGCCACAACAGGTCAACACAGGGAGGGGTGAAGGAGTAAGGAGCCACAGGTCATCACATGGAGGGGTGGAGGGAGCCACAACAGGTCATCACATGGAGGGGTGAAGGAGGGAGCCACAACAGGTCAACACATGGAGGGGTGAAGGAGTAAGGAGCCACAACAGGTCAACACATGGAGGGGTGAAGGAGTAAGGAGCCACAACAGGTCAACACATGGAGGGGTGAAGGAGTAAGGAGCCACAACAGGTCAACACATGGAGGGGTGAAGGAGTAAGGAGCCACAACAGGTCAACACATGGAGGGGTGAAGGAGTAAGGAGCCACAACAGGTCAACACATGGAGGGGTGAAGGAGTAAGGAGCCACAACAGGTCAACACAGGGAGGGGTGAAGGAGTAAGGAGCCACAACAGGTCAACACATGGAGGGGTGAAGGAGTAAGGAGCCACAACAGGTCAACACACACCTTCTTCAGGGAGTAGGTTCTGGCGGCCAGGTCTGCGTCGGCGTACACCGGCTGCTTGAATAACTCGTGTTGGATGGTGCGCTGGTGGATGATGTTGTACCTGGGGCATGCAAACCACTCTTAACCTTTACATTACGGCGATCGTATATATAAGTGCACTACCACACACCCGTACGGGGATCATATATATAATCATCACACTCTCCGCTCCCTACGTTTCAAATATGCCGCCAGTTCTTGACTCAGAAGAATGGTGGAGGCATCTGGCATCCGTACACACTCTCATTCGTCTCCAGCGCGCAGCCTACCGAAGGCCACAGATTATTTTCCACTCTTGTTCGGAATACATCTGTTATGTCTCGTGATCCATCAAGCAGTTCCTCCGCTCCGGGTGGAAGCAGAGTGCGGGTGAATCAGAGTGACAGTGACTCGGATGACTGCTATGGTTGTGACACTGACAGAGCAGGGAGGGGCAAGTAGTTAGAGAGAGAGAGAGAGAGAGAGAGAGAGAGAGAGAGAGAGAGAGAGAGAGAGAGAGAGAGAGAGAGTGTGTGTGTGTGTGTGTGTGTGTGTGTGTGTGTGTGTGTGTGTGTGGGGGGTGCTCCCACGAGACGCATCACGGCCATGAGAAAATGCGCAATATTTTCATGTCATAAATTTTGTATTATTATTAGGAGAGAAGTGTTATTACAGCACCATATATACTAGATGAATATACAGTTACTGCAAAGGAGAAAGACACCATTTCCACCTCTTTTAAATGTCTAAATTTTCAAGGTGCCAACCATCCAGAGAAATATATCGCCACCCGTACTCTGAGGGTTAACAACCACTCTGGCTATTATCATCACCTTCAGAAGAAACCGCCTAAGTCTTTATTTTCTACTTTTAGGAAGTCAGAAAAGAACCGCCATCATCTCATTTGGTTTAACCCGGTAGCAGTGAGGATCATGTTTCTTAATGGTCCTCTAAGTGAGAAAATGAGAAAATCATCACCACAAACCATTTCATAATATATATCAAAGCATTTGTGATCAGTTTATGTATGATCTATTTTGGGGGGTTTATATCATGGCACAAATTTGGCCCGTCGCTGCTACACGGTAAAGCCACAAATTTGGCCCGTCGCTGCTACACGGTAAAGCCACAAATTTGGCCTATCGCTGCTACACGGTAAAGCCACAAATTTGGCCCGTCGCTGCTACACGGTAAAGCCACAAATTTGGCCCGTCGCTGCTACACGGTAAAGCCACAAATTGGGCCCGTCGCTGCTACACGGTAAAGCCACAAATTTGGCCCATCGCTGCTACACGGTAAAGCCACAAATTTGGCCCGTCGCTGCTACACGGTAAAGCCACAAATTTGGCCCGTCACTGCTACACGGTAAAGCCACAAATTTGGCCCGTCGCTGCTACATGGTAAAGCCACAAATTTGGGCCGTCGCTGCTACACGGTAAAGCCACAAATTGGGCCCGTCGCTGCTGCTGGGTTAAAATTTAGGCAGAAATGAAAAGGCCAATTCTAAAACACTCAAACCCTGAATGACGGAGGCAACTATACAAAAATGGGCATCACATGTTTTTATGAAAAAATTGATGTAGACAAAAAACCTGGAAATTGCTGGAAAATGACTTAGGCGATTATCTTATGAGGGGGACCATAGCTGGGCACGATAACAGAAAACCTTATTCCCGATAACCGATAACTGATAATGGAAAACCTTATCGGTGATAACCGATATTCGTTAACTGGAGACACAAATACAGTAGAGCCCCACTTAGCGCAAGATCAATTAGCGCGAACCGCAATTAGCACGAGCCACCATCTACCAAGAAAAAAATTAATGAGCACGAAAGCCTCAGTTAGCTCGAGCAGCCACCACGACTGAATTTTGAAAATTGCACCAAGCCGCCATGATGCGTGGCACAAGTCGCCATGATGCGCACACCCGGAAAATTTGGATTTGCCGGTTGTCCAAGTGTGATACTGCCTCAAGGCAGCGAGGCCGCTGACCGGATGAGCGCCGGCGATGACGTCATCGGTCTCCCAGCGAATCACTAGCGTGTTTTCAGAGCTCAGCCAATCGTAGGGTTGTTTTTTTAATGTGAGTGATCATTTTGAGTAATTATCAAACCCAAAAGTCAGACCCACGTGTGCACCAAATAATTTTTTTCATATTGGTTACTTTATTCAATTAGCGCGAATTCAGTTAGCGCGACCGCGTTCATCCACCAATAACCGATACCCGATATAAATCCACAATTCCGATACTAACTGGCGATAAGTCCGATAGGCGAAAACGATACTATATTGATATTTCAAATAAAAAACAAAGATGAATTCAAATTTTCATTATCTGTATTTTAGAAAACTTACAAAACCTGAAAACCACACGTTGACACGTACCTATGGACGGTAATACTAAGAATGCCTGAACCAGTGTTGTGTTATTTGGCGTCCCCGCCGTCAAAAGCTGGCGCTTGTGTTTACAAACACTGGTCTCTCGTGAACGGCGCATGCTCAAACCAGCAAGTGTAGACCTGTACACTCGCACAAAGCTTTTTAACCATAAAAAAGAGTTGCTGGAAGGCTGAATCAGACATACAGTACCACTACCACCATCCTCACTGTTTCTAGAACGACACTCTGTACGAGTTGTATTTATATGTACAGCTAGAGTGCCGTTCTAGAAATAGCGAGGATGGTGGTCATGCATGCCTGATTCAGCCTTCCAGCAACTCTTAATTACGGTTAAAAAGCTTTGTGAGACTGTACAGGGCTACACTTACTGGTCTGAACATGCGCAGTTCACGAGACACCAGTGTTTGTAAACAAAAGCGCCAGCTTTTGACGATGGGACACCAAATAACACAACACCGGGTGCCTTCAATACCATGGCATGCTCACAAGCGAATATGGAATATCAAACTTGAGGCAGTGAATAATCATTTTTGGGGCAGAGTTTCTTTGATTTTTGAGTCTAACATAAAAAAAAATAACCTAATGTTTTAATGTTGATGATCTAAGTATGAAATCTCTTCACCAAAGATATTTCATACCCCGAAGTTTTTTCATACAACACCGGGCGCCCGGGCCACGCATGCGCAGTAGGGAGGAGACAACATTTTTTTATTTCTGAGAGGCGGAAAAAAGTAGCGATTATCGCTAGTTTGGTTACAAAAGTAACGAAGATACCAATATATATTTAAATAAGTAGCGGATGGCCGATAACCCGATTTTGTTATCAGCGATAACTTATCGCGATAACGGCCAGCTATGAGGGTGACGTTATATAATCATCGTCACAGAGCCACAGAATAGAAGTGTGTGGCCACCTTCAAAACAGGCCGAATATTGTTACGGGAAGATCTGCGCGATATTCAAATTGGTGCTGATATAATAGTGTTTTTTTCTGGTGGTGTGAGTACATGGCCCTCCCCCTCCCTCCTCTTGATGTGCCCGGGCCAGCTCAACCTCTGCCTCCTCAGCACACTCAACACATCCTCACCACCTCCTTGTTTGATACCCTTGACACACCTTCACACAGAATCCAAAGTATTTTAGTGAAATTCAATCCTTTTAGAAGAGAACTGAACCCTTTGTAGCATAGTCAGCACATATATCAGACAGAATCCAACCCTTTTGAAACAGAATCCAGACCTTTAAAGTGAAATATGACCTTTTAAAACAATCCAACTACAGTACCCTCTTGAGTTTCGTGCTATCTGAGTTTCGCGATCCTCGAGTCTAGCGCTCAGCCCTAAATTCTTACCATCACGACTTTCGCGAATTACCGCCACGAGTTTCACGTTGCTTTGACATGTTTGGGTCACGTCTACCTACCGTCGGCGTCATGCGTGCTGCCTTAACCCATAAACTGCACAACTGAGATTCGAATAGCTCCTGGGCGCAGTAAATGGCAAAAATTAACCTGCTGGAAAACAATTTTTAGTATTACAACACCCAAGAGAGACATGTTGAGCACCAAATAGTGCAAAAAAATAAAAAAATAATTCAGTTAATGTGGCAATGATGGCGGGATAAAGGTTGGGGATATGAGGCGACCTCGGGAGCGCTGGCAGTGACGGGGTAGACAGGACGGTGGCAGAGGGAAGATGACACACGGCACAGTCACGTCTGAACATTCTCTTGCCACTAATTATTCATTCCAGTTACAACAAACAAAATATATCACAGGAAACATCACTTTGTCAATTTCGATAATCAACCTCTTGCATCATGATCAAGAGGCCAGTCATTAGTCACACCAGCAATATTCTTGTCAAAGTTATGAATGTCTGGCACAAAATCTGATCCATCAGACCAGACGAATGGAGTACGCGTTGTCTCGCCTCTGAGGCTCCTGTTCTCCTCTGCCTCCCTCCTCTCCCATCCCAGCTGACACCCCTCCTCACTCAGCTGAGTCTTCTCATAACCCTATTGTCGTTTTCCTCATCTTTCTGCCACTCTGAACCACCGACAGTGATGATGGTGTCAGGTGAGTGACTAGGCTAGCTAGTAACTCTCCACGTGTTGGAGAGAGAGCGTGTCCTGACCTGACCAGTGCCAGTGCTAGCAGTCACCGCTTTCGAGTGTTGTTCCTTCCCCTCAGTGACAAATAGAAAATGGCACACAGGCACAGGAAATTTTAAAATTGTGTTTTCATGTTCACTTACTTGTCTCTGTCCGCGTCGTGTCTTCAATGTTTATCTTTCTTGTACTCGTTTGCCTTTGACTGTCCGTCTATGTCCTTTTGTTGTCCACCGTTACACATTGTTGTACACATACACCAACACTTAAATGTTAACCTACACAAACAACATTCACACAAACGCATACCCACACAAACACCTTTTCCTTGTGTTGTATTTGTCTCAATGACTTGATGTATTTTTGTCCAATAAAGTAACCCTAACGGATATTGAGTTTCTCTATCCTATTAGCACTTGAGAACACTGCTACCACCAACACGCCACGCTTGCCACGCTTCCTCAGACCAACGAATCTGATGGTGGGCAAAGGCAGCCCTTGATCAACCAACCCAGAAGGCCAGTGCGACTCACAAGAAACTGTGTAACTAACGACGCCTCCGACAAGCTTAACTGGTACAGCTCGTCACGGCCACATTTCTATCATGTACACAAATGCACGTAGTTTAATACCCAAAAAGGACGAAATTAGGGCGTATATTGCAACAGAGAAACCAGATGTGGTAGCCATCACAGAGACTTGGGCCAACTCTACTCATCTAGAATCCAAACTGTCATTCCCTGGGTACAAAAGCTTCCACAAAAGTCGAAAGCACAAGAAAGGAGGAGGAGTAGTCTGCTACGTAAAAAGTACACTCCCTGCCATAAAAATAGACAAACAGGACGCAGAGAAATACGATTCTGTCTACGTGGAAATAACCGCAAATAACAAGAAACTAACACTTGCAACCGTATACAGGCCTACGAAACAACAGGCAGCCGATGACACTGCCCTCTACGAAGAGATTCACTCTCTAACACAAAGCAAGGAAGCAATTATAATTGGGGACTTTAATTGCCCTAACATTGACTGGGGACTGATGACTGGAGATCAAGAGGGTAACAGGCTTTTAGAAATGGTGGAGGATTCGTTCCTCACTCAAGTTGTAACTCAACCAACAAGAGAAAACAATCTGCTGGATCTGGTATTAGTAAGCGACCCCGACCTCATTCACGACTGTACAGTTGGTGAGAAACTTAATGGGTGCGATCACCACTTAATCCGTTTTAATATCAACATATGTCACAAACTCGTAGATAATCCGTCAGTGATACCAGATTACAAAAAAGGAAATTTCAACTTAGCCCGTGCACTGCTTCCCCTTACGACCTGGGACCAACTTGGCATAACCGACAATACAATCGACAACGCTGGAACGTCTTCAAAGATAAGCTGTTGCAAGTAGAGAAGGCTACAGTGCCTACGAAATCCAGGCGAGTAAATGGGGCCGTAGATCCACCGTGGATGACCAGAGAAATAAAAAGGGCAGTAAACCTAAAAAAAGGAATTATAATTTGATGAAAGAGAATGCTACGGCCGAAGCCAGCACACAGTACCACAACAGCCTCAGAGCTTGTCGCAGCCTTATTCGGAGTAGCAAACGCAACTATGACAAGCAAATAGCGCGCGAAACCAAAACTAACTCCAAGAAATTCTTCACGTACATAAGATCGAAAAAGAAAGTATAATCCAATATTGGTCCCCTGACAGACGAGACTGGATCTGCAACTCAGGACAGTAAACAGATGGCCAGAATCCTCAATAGTAACTTCACATCCGTATTCACAGTGAAGGACATCAAAACCATTCCCGAGGGTCCTGACCCGCCGAGTGAGATCACGCCTCTGGAAATTGACTCAATATGCGACCAAGAAGTAAAAAAGTACTTGGACAAACTCGACACGAACAAGTCAATGGGACCCGACAGTTTGTCCCCGCGGTTATTAAAAGAGCTTAAACAACAAATACTTCAACCACTCACATATTCAACCGGTCAGTTCAACTAAACAAGGTCCCGGAAGACTGGAAGATGGCGAACGTAACACCGATTTTCAAAAAAGGAGACAAAAGCGTTGCATTAAACTACAGGCTCATAAGTTTGACATCAGTGGCAGGAAAAATACTCGAAAAGATTATTAGAGATAAACTTGTTAAGTTTCTAGAAAACAATAATATAATCTCCGACACCCAGTATGGCTTCAGAAACAAGCGATCCTGCCTAACGAATTTATTAGACTTCTTCCAAGGTATATATAAGAACTGGGATGCCCACATCCCCAGTGATGTTATATACCTGGATTTTCAGAAAGCCTTCGACAAGGTACCGCACGAGCGACTCCTTAAGAAACTGCACTCGGCGGGCATCGGAGCCAATCTGATCGCGTGGATAAGAGATTGGCTCACCGACAGAAAACAACGAGTACTACTCAGCGGACAGCCTTCCGATTGGCTACCAGTCACTAGTGGAGTGCCTCAGGGGTCAGTGCTGGGACCCATTCTCTTTATCATATATATCAATGACCTTGAATCAGGACTGAAATCCACAATATCGAAATTTGCAGATGACACCAAGGTGGGTGGAGATGCCCTCACAAAGACCGACTGCGAAATCATTCAGAAAGACCTCAATCACATTATCGAATGGTCGGAAAAATGGCAAATGTCTTTTAATGTTGACAAATGCAAAGTCATGCACATTGGGTCCCAAAATAGTAACCACACATACATCATGAATGGGAGACCTCTGCAAGCGATGCAGGAGGAAAAGGATCTTGGAGTCACTATCAGCAGTGACCTGAAACAGGCGAATCACTGTAAAAAAGCATACAACAAAGCCAACACTATGCTCGGGTTCATAGCGAGGAACTTCGAGTGTAAAACACCAGACATGATGCTATCCTTGTATAATTCCATGGTAAGACCGCACCTCGAGTATGCAGTGCAGTTCTGGTCTCCAAATTACAGAAAGGACATTGCTCTACTGGAAAGGATTCAGCGACGCGCCACAAAGATGATTCCAACCTTCAGGGCTCAACCGTACGAGGAACGACTCAAGCGACTCAATCTCTTTACATTGGAGAAAAGACGCCACGAGGGATATGATTCAAGTCTTCAAGTATCTAAAAAAGTTCAATAACGTCGATTACTCCAAATTCTTTGAACTGCAAACCAACTCAAGAACTAGAAATAACGGTTTACCCATTCAGTCGAGTCGATGTAACACAGACATTGGAAGGAGTTTCTTTTCAAACCGAGTCATCCGCCACTGGAACAATCTTCCCTCAGAAGTAGTAAATGCGAATACCATCAACTCCTTCAAATATAGAATCGACCGTCATTTCGCCAAGGCCGGAGTAAACTGAATAACGAGGGCTTCCATCTGCTCCTCAATATCGAGGTGCTTTCATCTGCTCACCAAGCCCCAAGTGGCGGTCGAGCAGATTAAATCACCCAAGCGGGCGACCTCGTAATGAGCCAATAGGCTTTCTGTTGCCTGCATTTCCATGTTTCCATGTTGAATGCAATCTGAATCACTGTCTCTTTCAAATTTGTCTACTACAATCTTTCTCTTTACCCCCTCCCATGCCTCCCCCTCGGTCATGACCACAGGAGCTATATGAGACTGGTTGGCATCAGCAGATGACATAATTCTACTCTCCATGGCTCCTAAAGAGCAACTAATATGACGATGGCGACTACTTGGTGCGAAGAAGGGATGATGATGCCACACGAGGTTCATTGGAATATACTTTGGCATCGCGGGAAATATAAATATTCACCTTGGAACATGAGTCATCTTAAGATGTCTGGCGCAGTCTAACTCACAGCATCTTGAGAGGACTGGATCAGACTATCTCACAGCATCATGAGATGTCAGGCGCAGTCTAACTGACATCATCTTAAGAAGTCTGGCAGTCTAACTCACAGCATCTTTGAGATGTCTGGGCGTTTACGGGTCACAGCATCTTGAGATGTCTGGCTGAAATTACGGGTAAAAGCGGTGTCCAACCATTGGGACTATGGGCAACCGCGGTTGCCCGTACACCCAACCAGGAGCGAGTTGTTGGTTGTCCTTATGAATGGAAAACGGTTGTGAGTACGAGTGTGGGTACGTAGGTACCGAACGGCTGTATGTAAACAAACAGCCGACAGCAGTGGCTGAGGAGTGAGGAGCAGTGGAAGATGGCCCACCAACAGACTCGTAAAATGGCCTGGCAGAGCTGCTTTGCTTACTACTTGATTAACAAGATAAGAGAACACCCCGTGCTGTGGAACCACAGTCCAAAAAACATTTTTTTTGAGTCTATGAAAACTGTAGATCTCCCAGTGATGTTTTCCTTTCCTTCTTCTTCTTCTTCTTTTGACCTGTAATGCACGGCAGCGACGGTGAAAAGTAATAGTGAAAAATAGCAAAAGGGCAAAGAAAAGCAAAATAAGGGAAAGAAAAGGACAGAAAAACACCTAAGTTCAGGGTGAAGTGTATAAGTGTGCACTGTTAAGTAACTAAGGGCCGCTTTGAGAGTCACTTTGTTTGTTTTGATCGTTACCAATGGCGGCGATCACCGCTTAGTATTTTACGTGAAACTGGCCGATGGGTAGTGGCGGCTGCAGACAAAGCGAGAGATGTTGAGAGTGTGTGGTAAGTGCGGGGCCAGGCTAACCCCACAGCCGCCACTACCCGGTCGGCCAGTTTCACGTGGAAATACTATACTGGCGATGGCTGCCATTGGTAACGATCACAACTAACAAAATGACACTGAAAGCGGCCCTAAGTGCATGTTGTGAAGTATAAAAGTGTGGGGGAGGAGGACCTAAGAAGCGATACAAAGCATTACAGGTCAAAAGAAGAAGGTCCACTACACTGGCCAGTGTTGCGAGAAATATCTCCCCGATGAAATTAGTCATTCTGCTGTCCACCACGCATGCGCGCTGTGGGAATACACAGCATTAAAAGTGTTAATTTGCCTGGTTTTGTTATAGTCTCTCCGCCAGATCTTTGTGAGCTGAGGAAATATGGAAACAGCAAGCAAGTTGAACCTCTCTACGAAGCTATTTTTCGGCGGCAGCGGTTTACGTTCAATAGGCATTAAAAAGTCAATCGTGATGTTAGTGATTTCATGATTTTTAACAGAGAGTGTCAACAGATTACTTCATAACACACAGAAGAATACCACAAAAATATAGGTTTGTCCAACTGTCCCACAGGTGACCACAGAATCTAATACTTTTTAAACAGAATATGACCCTTTTAAAACAGAATAAGGACCTTTGGAAACAGAATATGACCTTTTGAAACAGAATCCAAACCATTTGAAACAAAAACCAAACCTTTTAAAACAGAATCCAGACCTCTTTACCTTTTTTGAAACAGAATCGGACCCTTTTAAAACAGAATCCACCTCCTTGTGCTCCACCCCTGTCCTCCCATTCCACATGCCCTGTAACTAAATAAAGAGATAAATAAATAAATAAACTAGTAATATAAAGTGAATAATTATACTAATATAATCGAGAGACCGCCACCTGTTTCTGAATAGCGCCGCTTGTCCGCCTTCCTGCAGGTCCAGCGCCCGCCGCTCAATGATGAACTTCCTCTTGTCCACGCCGTAGGTCAGGCGGGAATCTTGAAGACGCCGATCACCTCCAGGGCGCTGTCGGGTTGACGTTTTGCACATTCCCCGCGTCCTGCAAATAAGTGTTAACATTATTATTATTATTTTTCTTTTATTATTATTATCATTGAGGCAAAGCAGGTAACGAGTAGTAGTAGTAATATAAGTAGTAGTAGAAGTAGTACAGGACGCATATTTGACAAGCTTTTCATAGGAGTTTTGGGCATTTCCAGAGGTAGTAGTTTTAACTCCATCCGCTATGCATTGGCATGGATTTCGCCATCACTGGTAGCCTGGTAACATACACTGTTCGGTATTAGGTCCACTTTTGTTTATTATTTATATCAATGACTTAGGGACACAGGAATTAATTGTTAGTGATGTTAGTAGAATTTATGATGATACCAAGATCGGTGGTGAGCATATTGAATGTGGATCAGGACATGCTAGTATTCTCCGAAGGTGAACTCAACAGATTATATGATCATGGTAGTCAAATGGCAGATATGGAGCTTCAATGTGAAAGGGAAGTGCAGTATTCTGAGTGTAGGTAGGAACAACCCCCTCCACATAAATCATATTGCTTAATGACACTCCTGCTAGTAGGTCTAAAAGAGGAGAGGAGTTTAAGGGTCTTGAGAAGAAGCTCTGATCTTTCCGGCCCAAGGGCACAATGCATTCCAAGCTAGAAAATCGAGCTATTAATAAAGGTACTAGGATTTATTTCAGGGAGGTTTAAGCAACAGAGTCCTCAAGTCTTCCTCAAAACTATATTTAGCATTAGTTAGACCTCATCTGGACTATGTGGTTCAGTTTCTGGTCACCATACTTATAGAGATGGATATCAAAATGTTAGAATGGGGTGCAGGGGAGGATGACTAAAGATGATTCAGGGCTGAGAAACTTTACATCTGAGGAGAAAGACTCCAAACAGTTAAACTGCATTGCTCTTCAGAAAGGCGTATAAAGTGCGTGGAGGAACATGATCGAGGTTTATAAATGGATGAAGCTATTTTAATAAGGAGACATTCAAGGTTTTTTTATTTACAGTGAAGGAGAACTTGGTAGAGATCACAGTAATGGGGTTTAAACTGGATAAATTCCAGATTCAACATAGGGACACAAGGCAAAATTGGTTTACTAACAGGGGTGGTGGATGAGTGAATAGGCTGAAGAATGATCGAATATTAGGTGAGTGTGGCCAATTGTCACATTCAATGAAATAGACTAGATAAATTCACTTGGACAGCGATATTAGGTGGGGTTGAACACAGGGAGACTTAGGGTCAAGGAGCTGCCTGCATTGACCCAAAGCCTCACTGACCTCTTAACTCCAAGGCGTTCTTATGTTCTTATGTTATCCTGCTGCGTTTATGTTCTTATAAGTGTAATGTCTTTTCTGCCTCTGGTGGTGGATAGTGAGTGTTTCCCATGTGGTGTTTGGTGGTGCTGGATATCCCTTCACTGGTAGCCTGATGCAACATACACCCCCAGGAGTCTTTTCTCTGCCTCTGTGGTGGATGAGTGTGTTTCCATAATGGTATTGGTGTGCCCTGGATATGTCCTATCACTGGTAGCCTGGTCACATACACCCTCCCAGGGTCTTTTCTCTGCCTCTGTGGTGGATAGTGGAGTGTTTCCATGTGAGTATTGGTGTGCTGGATAATCCCTTTCACTGGTGGTAGCCTGGTAACATACACTCCCAGTCTTTCTCTGCCTCTGTGCAGTGGATATTAGGTGAGCCATGAGGTAGGCTGGTGTGCTGGATACCCCTTCAACACCATAGCCTGGTAACGCATACACCCCAGGTCTCTCTGCTGCCTCTGTGGTGGATAGTGGAGTGTTTCCCATGTGGTATTGGTGTGCTGGATGTCCCTTCACTGGTAGCCTGGCCATACACTCCCAGGTCTTTCTCTGCCTCTGTGGTGAGACAGGGTTGGCAATAAATCAAATTGATTTAATCAAATGATTAAATCATTGGTGATTTTGCATTTTACTAAAAATCATGGAGTTTTTGATTTTGATTTTTTGATTTTTTACTAAAAAAGTATTCCATAAAGTTAAATGATGTGCTCCAAGGATGGTAAAGTGAAAACAACCTATTATTCATTTTATTCCCCTTCATGGTATATATACCAGTAAATAAATAAATTAAAATAAAAATAAATAAAATAAAATAAAATAACGAAAAAAAATTAAAGTAATCCTCCATATTGTTTATTCACTAGAGGCTTTCTGTGATGACCCTAGTTATGGTTTTTTGTAAATGAAACGAGTTTGTAGCTTTCTGATCCCTAACCTATTTCTAAGCTTAGAATGAACAAGAAACGAAATGAAGAAAAATCCCCAGAACTTGGAGGCGATGTAAATAATTTCCCTAACCAAATCAGAAAATAATTTTTGTTCTTCAACAATCTTGCCAAAGAAAGCCAATTATGCAGAGTGGTCCAGCATTAAGGTAGATGAGGCTTGAAAAACATGTATATGGCTGAAAATGGAGGAAGTTTTGCCTTTATATATATCATTATAAGAGAGAGTGCTGAAGGGCAATTTCCATTGATCCAATTCATTCCCATGTTTTCCTCCTCCATAGTTAGTTTTTTTCTTGTAAGCTGGATGTAGATATATTTGCAAATAGTGAACAAGGGTGAGGGTTGTCTTCCATCTGTCATGAAATGATCTTCAATGACAGCACTATCACCTGACCGAACTGATTCTCTGCAAGTTTATTCTGTAAATCTTTCCAACACCTCCAGTAGCTTCTCCTATGTCACATCTGTCCTCTGAACTTTTATCAAGTGCTATGGCAATGAGCTTCCAGAATTTTCAGCATATCTTCTGCAGATCTTTTATGTATGTGTCCATCACCTTCCTTATAATAACTGGATCCAGTTGGTTTCTTTTTCACCATTACCACACACAGATACTTGCTAATATTGGCCAGTTGTTTAGGTAACCTTTCTAAGCAATCAGACAGTGTATTCCACCGTACGCCTTGGAGGCACTACGATGAGGGTTGAACCTCCTGCGGCTTTGTATGCTGTTGAGGCTGTGGTTGTTCCGGAAGTACTTTAACAATCTTCAATATGTTCTTTAATCGTTACCAATTTCTAAATCTTTGCTAGCACTGACTGTGACTGGACCTCAACTGGTGGAAAATACATAATTGTACCTGAGCTAGGGAGTTTCTCTTGCTCTAATGTTGCCAACTTGCTCATATGCTTTTTACTAGGTAAAATCAGCCTCCCTTTAATGATCATCTTTACTAACTTGGGATTCAATGTATCATAATAATAACTGGAAGGTTAGCAAATCAAACAGTAACAGAATAAAAGTAGATATTCTTCTGTGTGGTAATAATATAAAATGCTGTCATGAAAATAACCTTCAGGCAACTCTGTCTGTCCCAAACCTGGTCCTGTACCAACTACAGCAAACAAGTATTGAACATATTTATGTATCAGGATCCTTGACTGTGCTCACACTTACACGCCCTAAACTCAAACTTAAAGTAAAATATGGAGATTTTCAAATCACTAAGTAGGATATATATATATATATATATATATATATATATATATATATATATATATATATATATATATATATATATATATATATATATATATATATATATATATATATATATTTTTTTTTTAATAAAAAAACCAAAAATCAAAATCGTAAAAATCAATGATTTTTTGATTTTTTGATTTTTTAAAAAATCAAAAATCACCAAACCCTGGTGAAGGTGGATAGTGGAGTGTTTCCCCATGTGGTATTGGTATGCTGGATATCCCTCCCAAGGTGCAGGACTTTTACATTTTTTCTTAACTGAATTGTAGCATTACTCACTTTTGTTCCACTCCTGTAGCTTGGTGGATGTCTTAACCTTGGCAGGAACTCCGCAGTCAAGGGGTTAAGATGATGGTCACTATAAACACCTGCTCTGCAATTAATATCGGGGACTGGCTGCCGATACTACCATCCAGGCCCTCAAACAAAAACTTCCTGCCTATCGTAGCCATAGGTATACATAAAGAATAAATAATAAAATAAAAAAGTCCTTCTTCTGTACTGTGAAACCTGAAAGAAATACTCATGAGAACACGTTGCAGCTCCTTTTGCAGCCTTCGGAACACTCTGATGTGCTGAGGGGCAGAAGACCTGAGAGAACACTTGACAACATGAGTGAGTGAGTGAGTGAGGAGCATTTGAGAGTGAGTGAATGAGTAAGTGATAGAGTGAATGAATGAGTGAGTGAGTCAATGAGTGAGTGATAGAGTGAATGAATGAGTGAATGAGAGTGAATGAGTAAGTGATAGAGTGAATGAATGAGTGAATGAGAGAGTGAATGAGTAAGTGAAAGAATGAGTAAGTGATAGAGTGAATGATTGAGTGAGTGATTGAATGAGTAAGTGAGAGTGAATGAATGAGTGAGTGAGTGGAATGAGTAAGTGATAGAGGAATGAATGAGTGAGTGAGTGAATGAGTGAGTGAGTGAGGAATGAGTGAGTGAATGAGTAAGGAGGAGTGAATGAGTGAGTGAGTGAGTGATAGAGTGAATGAATGAGTGATAGAGTGAATGAGTAAGTGATAGAGTGAGTGAGTGAATGAGTGAGTGATAGAGTGAATGAATGAGTGATAGAGTGAATGAATGAGTGATAGAGTGAATGAGTAAGTGATAGAGTGAGTGAGTGAGTGAGTGAGTGAATGAGTGAGTGATAGAGTGAATGAATGAGTGAATGAATGAGTAAGTGATAGTGAATGAATGAGTGAGTGAGTGAGTGAATGAGTAAGTGATAGAGTGAATGAATGAGTGAGTGAGTGAGTGAATGAGTAAGTGATAGAGTGAATGAATGAGTGAGTGATAGAGTGAATGAATGAGTGAGTGAGTGAATGAGTAAGTGATAGAGTGAATGAATGAGTGAGTGATAGAATGAGTAAGTGATAGAGTGAATGAATGAGTGAGTGAATGAATGAGTAAGTGATAGAGTGAATGAATGAGTGAGTGAGTGAGTGAATGAGTAAGTGATAGAGTGAATGAATGAGTGAGTGAGTGAGTGAATGAGTAAGTGATAGAGTGAATGAATGAGTGAGTGAATGAGTAAGTGATAGAGTGAATGAATGAGTGAGTGAGTGAATGAGTAAGTGATAGAGTGAATGAATGAGTGAGTGAGTGAGTGAATGAGTAAGTGATAGAGTGAATGAATGAGTGAGTGAATGAGTAAGTGATTGAGTGAGTGAATGAGTGTGATAGAGTGAATGAATGAGTGAGTGAGTGAATGAGTAAGTGATAGAGTGAATGAATGAGTGAGTGAATGAATGAGTGAGTGATAGAGTGAATGAATGAGTGAGTGAGTGAGTGAATGAGTAAGTGATAGAGTGAATGAATGAGTGAATGAGTGAGTGAATGAGTAAGTGAATGAGTGAGTGAATGAGTAAGTGATAGAGTGAATGAATGAGTGAGTGAGTGAATGAGTAAGTGATAGAGTGAGTGAGTGAGTGAATGAGTGAGTGATAGAGTGAATGAATGAGTGAGTGATAGAGTGAATGAATGAGTGAGTGAGTGAGTGAATGAGTAAGTGATAGAGTGAATGAATGAGTGAGTGAATGAGTAAGTGATAGAGTGAATGAATGAGTGAGTGAATGAATGAGTGAATGAATGAGTAAGTGATAGAGTGAATGAATGAGTGAGTGAGTAAGTGATAGAGTGAATGAATGAGTGTGAGTAAGTGATAGAGTGAATGCGTGAATGAGTGAATGAATGAGTAAGTGATAGAGTGAATGAATGAGTAAGTGAGTGAGTGAATGAGTAAGTGATAGAGTGAATGAGTAAGTGATAGAGTGAATGAGTGAGTGAGTGAATGAATGAGTAAGTGATAGAGTGAATGAATGAGTGAGTGAGTGAGTGAGTAAGTGATAGAGTGAATGAATGAGTGAGTGAATGAGTAAGTGATAGAGTGAATGAATGAGTGAGTGAGTAAGTGATAGAGTGAATGAATGAGTGAGTGAATGAGTAAGTGATAGAGTGAATGAGTGAGTGAGTGAGTGAGTGAGTAAGTGATAGAGTGAATGAATGAGTGAGTGAGTGAATGAGTAAGTGATAGTGAATGAATGAGTGAGTGAGTGAGTGAGTAAGTGATAGAGTGAATGAATGAGTGAGTGAGTGAGTGAGTGAGTGGGTGGCATTCCCTCTGCCCTGCCCTGACCAGCTCAACAAAACCTGCCTCGGCTGCCCTGTAGATTGCCTCCTTGGTGATCTGGTCGGAGGTGATGGGGAGCTTCTGCAGTGCCTCGATGACCGCCTCCACCCACTGCGTGTGCTCCTCCTGCGGCAGAGGCTCCAGCAGCTGACACAGGTAGCTTGCCACGTCGCTGTTTGGGAGAGGCAGGAAAGAGCGGAGTTACGGGAGTCCTTTTGTTGTTTTGTTTAGCTACGGTAAAGGAAGCAGGTCAAGGGCAATAATAAATAAGAAAATAAAGCTTTCTAGACGCTGCCCCAACAAGAGAAAAATGATCGAGGGGTCAGGAAAAGGTCAATTTGGAAAGGAAAGAGCGGTGAGTTGCCAGAAGTCCATTTTTGTTTTGTTTTTTACAAGAAGGAGGCAACTTAACCCTTATACCCCGTGATAAAATGAGTGGACGGTTTTAAGTTACGCACGCATAAAACGGGTGAGTAATGTTAGTAGGTGTTCCCTTGCTTACCTTAGTGTTCATTCAAATTATTGTAACAAATGCTGGGACAATTATATATCATCTGAAGGCTTAGAGGTTGGTCTTTGCTTTGGTATAATGATAAATGAACAAATGGAGCTTATGTAATCCTCTAAATGGTAAACCTCCAGTATCACCTCACACTCGTCATCTGACATCACCCTTATCTAGGTCAATAAGAAGACAAAAAAACAATTCTCACGTATTGTCATGTATCATATCATGTGCCTGAAATACTTATTTACTCATGGAAATACATATATATCTGCTATCTTGCCTAGAAATGGGTAAAAAAAATTATAAAATACACCACACATCGCGACCGTGTACTCACTGCGGGAAAATCTGGAGCCCGAATACAACATAACAAATCCTTGTAAAAGCTGGGACGTGATTGGCCAGGCATCCAGCAGGTTGGAAAAAAGGGCCAATGACAGGGCTTGATGTATGACGCATAGCCTCAAGCATAAACAGTGTGTCATAAAATGATCGATCGTGGCGTGACGGAGACTAACATAAAAGCCATGATCATGCTTGACGGGGTATAAGGGTTAAGGGCAAAAAAACATAAAAGAACATAAAAATAGCTTACCAGACACTCCTCTGACAAAAGTAAGGAAACAAGAGGCCAGAAGAGAGGCCAATTTTGGAAAGGAAAGTGCAAAGTGAGGTCAAGGAAGTTTTTTTTTTACAAAGGAAGAGTAGAAAAAAAAGGTTAATCTAGCCAACAACTGCTTCTAATATAGTGAAAAAATAGCATGGGTACTGCATAGGATACTTCTTTTGCTTCACATCTGTGAAGGTTTTAGTTACTGGTCGTACCAATTTACTGCGTAAACGGCTTGATTATGTGGGGGTGCCTTGAACATTTCTAAGTCCAGTGTTGTTGTTTGACTCGACAGCTTCCTGGGCAGACTGAGCCTCTTAGCTGCCTTATACTACACCACAGAAACTAGTTCCTAAGTCAGTAATATCCAGAACGTGCATGGATCATAACGATTTCGGACAAAAAACGGTCTTTTAAGAGTTCTACGTTATTTTCTTCTATATGTTAAAGCAACTAATGCCGCAGCTATTTGTATTTTCTAATTTTAAAGGAATACATTCGTGAAATTTTACTACGCGAGGGTGTATCAGTGGTGGCACCTATAGGCAGGTTCCTGAAGTCAGTTGTTTTCAAGCCGCCATAATGGATGGAAGGCCCGACACTCACTCCCTCAAAACATCAGTCTACTTCACCTCTCGGTAAGTGTTAACTGAGTATTTAACCTCTTTATTGGTATGCATGTAGGTTGACAAAAGGACCGACTACTATCCCATTACCGGGTCCAACAGTGACACGGGCGTGTCACGTGCGCTTTGTGATTCACGGTCGCATGAAGCTATGACAAGCACGTGTCAGAAAACAAACGGATATTGTTGAACGTGCGATACTTATAGTTGATATATAGCATATATAGTTGATATGTAGCAGTCGGTAGGTCACTCCCGGCTCAGTTAACAGCAGGAGCGTCAGTGCTGGATGACAGCTGTCACAAATGTTTTATTTTGTACCCCAAAGTACTTGGTAACAATGATCTAGCATCATCTTACAAGAAGTGGATGGGTTAACCGTCAGTACTGTACCACTTGTAATTATAAAACATGACATTTACCAAATTACTCGACTATGGATTGGGGCGGCGGCGGTGGGCGGGTGGGGGATCTACTACGCTGACCATCCAATTACACGCCCAACACTCGTCAACAGACCCGCTGCGGCGGCTGCTAGGTTATATTGGAATCGATTACAAGAGTGTACGTTAGGGACTTTCCTAACTTTAGAGACTAGGGAATTTTCCCTATTTTAGGGATTTTTGTAGGGACATTTTGGAAGCCCATTTTTCAGTGATTTAGCCTTCCACCACCAAAACCACGGTTCCCTACAGGGATTAATCGAGCGCATCATACATGTGAGTGGGGTCGAGGGGGCGAAGCACCCCAGTTAGTTGCCAGGTCGCAAAGTTCGGTTGGGGTACTTTAAGAAGGAGGGGGGTCCAGGGGGGGTGCAGCCCCCCTTGGTCAGCAGGGGGGTCGAGGTTAGGTTATGTAAAGTTCGGTTAAAGTAGTTTAAATATGCTCACCCACCCTAAAGAACCGATTTCAAGTGCATCATACATGTGGGGGTTAGTGACGGTACGCTTGGTTAGCGATTAGCCCATGCATGTGAGAGTATACATTAGGGATTTTCCTTACTTTCGAGAAGAGGGAATTTTCCCTAATTTAGGGATTATTCTAGGGATATTTTGGATGCACATTTTTCAATGATTTTGCCTTCCCCCCAACAACCCCAGTTCCCCACAGGTCCCCAGGCTTGTGTTGGGGGGTAGGGGGGGCTGGGGGGGTGGAGGGGGAGTAGTTGTTCCCTAGTTTTACAAAATAAAAAAAAATAAAAAAAAAACCGCTAGTCTATGTTCCCACACAAGGTAAAGAGTGGCGGAAAGAGAGGTCAGTTCCGAGTGCTCTTTCTCAGTTTTCGTTGCAGTGACGGCAGCAGACCAAGGGCAGAAAATAAAGAGGAACAAAAAATCCTGCTGATCACTGCTCCTGTATAAAGAAGTATAGAGGAGTGGCCACCAGAGAGGTCAGTGTCCGGTGAAGTGTCTTAATGTTCCTCTCCTTGTTAATGTGATGTTAGGTTAGGTTAAGACGACGTGCGCTGGGCAAAAATAAACTTGGCGAATCTAACCAAACTAACTCTAACCTAATGTCTGCACTCCTCCCTCTATGCCGACTTTGTCTCATATGATAACAATAAAATAAAATAGTAATAAAGAAGAAAGAGAAGAGGAAGAAGAAGGAGAAAAAGGAGGAAGAGGAGGAATAAGAAGGAGATGGAGAAGATAACAATAAAAAAATAATAATAAGGAAGGAAGAGAAGAAGAGGAAGAAGGAGGAGGAGGAATAAGAAGGACAAGAAAAGAAGAAAGAGAAGAATACAAAGAAAAAGAAGGAGAAAAAGACAAAATGAAGAAGAAGAAGATTAAGAAGAAGAAGCAAAGGGGAACATTAATAAGGAGAAAGAGGAGAAGAACAAGAAGGAAAAAAAAAGAGGAAAAGAAGTGAAGAAGATTAAGAAAAAGGATAAGAAGCAGAAGAGGAATAATAAAAAGGAGAAGAAAAAGGAGGAGGCAGAGAAGAATGAGAAGAAGGAGGAAGTGGAGAAGAAGAAAAAGGGAACTGTTGATGAAGAAAAAGAAGAACAAAACTAACAACCTTTACCTCCGCAAGTTCAGTCCGTACAGCTTAAAGAACCGCATCATCTCACTCTTCTGCGCCAAAGTCCTGTTCTCGGCCATGGTGGGGGGAGATCGGGGTCTTGGGGTTATATATCGCTTCTGAGGGCGTCACTCCTTCCTTTATAGCCTTTAATTATCTTGTTCTTCTGGGATGTTTTTGGGGGCTGGTCAGGCCATAATTAATTCTTACGAGTTAGTCAAGGTCATTTATTCTTCTTCTGGAGACCCCTGGAGCTTTGTAGCGCTTCTGAGGCCGTCACTTCTTGATCTCCTTCCTTTACGACCTTTAATTATCTTTTTCTTCCTCTGCGGTGTTTTAGGGGGCTGTTTAGGCCTTACGAGTCAGTCAAGGTCCTTCTTTTTGAGGCCCCTGGCGCTACGTATCGCTTCTAAGGTCGTCACTCCTTGATCTTCCTTCCTTTACGACCTTTAATTATCTTCCTGTTCTTCCTCTGGGGTGCTTTAGGGGTCTGTTCAGGCCGTAACTATTATCCTCCTCGCCGCCCCGCCACTCAAGGGTTTGTTTGTAAACATTGGGATTTGGCGCCAACGTCCTCATCATACTATCGTACTTAGCACACTGCATTTCCTGGTTTCAGACCCCAAAACAGTCGCATCCACACAGCTAACGATATTTATTTATACTACTTGTTGAAATCGTCGATTACTGAGGCTTCCTTGCGGTAATGTTGGG
Organism: Eriocheir sinensis; assembly: GCF_024679095.1. Lineage (NCBI taxonomy): Eukaryota > Metazoa > Arthropoda > Malacostraca > Decapoda > Varunidae > Eriocheir > Eriocheir sinensis. Next base: position 7,088,119 of record NC_066565.1, read on the forward strand.
CCAGAAACTGGAATATGCAGTATTGTTCTGAGTACGACAATCTGGTGACGCTGGATTGGCGGGAGTCGCGCAAGGCCTTGCTCTTGCTCTTGCTCTTGCTGTACAGGTGACAAGGGAGGACATAAGAGTAAGAAAGAGCTGAGGAATTATAGGCCGATAGCCCTGGCGAATACGGTGGGAAAGATTTTCTGTGCTGTGTTGAATGAAAGGCTGTGTAAGTGGATTGAAAGAGAGAGAGTGCTGGGTGAGGAGCAGAATGGTTTTCGCACAGACAGGAGAGCAGAGGACAATATGTATGTGGTAAATGAGATGATAGAGAGGAAAAGGAAGAATGGAAGTCCGTTGTATCTTGGGTTTCTTGATATTGAGAAAGCGTATGATAGAGTGAACAGGGAGGTGATGTGCAAGGTACTGGAGAAAGTAGGTTTGAGTGATAAGATAGTGCGAATCATTAGGAGCATGTATGTGGATACGAGAGCCAGGTATAGGTTAGGAGCATTAGAGACAGAGTGGGTGAGGAGTGAAAGAGGTGTTAGGCAGGGCTGCATCCTGTCTCCAACTCTCTTCAGTCTGTACACTGAGGAGTTGGCAGCCAGGATGAGGAGAAAGAATGCAGGAGTAAAAGTGGGAGAAGACAGGGTAAGTGTGCTTCTATATGCAGATGATGTGGTAGTCATGAGTGAGTCAGCGGAGGAACTGCAGGAACTATTAGATGTGGTGAATGAGTATGGGAGAGATTTTGGAGTGAAATATAGTAGTGAGAAAAGTCAGATAATGGTTGTGAATGGGGCAGAAGATGAGAGAAATAGGACCTGGAGGCTAGGAGACACAGAGCTAGGGCAAACAGATGCATACAAGTACCTGGGTGTATGGATGAGTCCGAGAGGATGTGAAAGGACAAAGAATGAGAAGATTAGCCTAGTTAATCAATGGGTGGGCCGTCTGAGAAGTGCGGCAAGAATGAGAGCATGTAAGTATGATGTGCTGAGAGAGGTGTGGAAGAGTGTAGCAGTGCCGAGTGTGATGTATGGGATGGAGGTGATTACATGGAGTGAGTTGGAAATGGATAAACTGGAAGTAGGGCAAAATAGGATCGGTAGGTTAGCTTTGAATGCACCAAGGTATGCAGCGGTGGAAGCATTGAGGGGTGATATGGGGTGGAGTACCTTAGGGAAAGATTTAGGAAGGCTACCCTTAGATACAAAGTCAGACCGGAACGAATGGATGACGCGAGATTGGCACGGAAGGTCTACTTGTGGAGTGTGCATGAGAGCAAATGGATTAAAAACTGCATGAGAATGAATTGGTGACAGTGGTATGCGAGTCAGGTGGGTGAGCAGAGAGGAAGGGAGGCGTTTCTTTGAATGGAAGGTGACTGACAGAAATAGTGAGGGTCTAGAATGGAATGTGAGAAAGTGGAAGAAAGAGATAGACAGTGCAGTGAAAGGTGACGGTCTGAGGAGGTGGAAGCATGTGATGGAGCGAAAGACTACTTTGGAGTGGTACAGGGAAAAGGAAGCCCCGCAGTGTGTCAGCTGGTAGGATGGAAGCCTGGGTGGTGATCTTCTCTTCCAAGCTCGCGCGCAGTGTATGAATGTGAATGCAAGAAACTACAGGTGGTCTGAGTCCCGCAGCAAAGTGTGTCAGATGTGTGACAGGGGTGTGGATGAAACTGTCGTGCATGTGATACTGGTGTGTGGGAGGTACCGGAGAGAAAGGACGGAGATGATGAGGGTGGCAATGAGTGAGATGGGCTGGGATGTGAATGGGAGGATTGCAAGGACAGAGAGGGAGTGGATCGATGCTGCTGCTGCTGGGACTGGGTGATGAAGCAAATGATAGAATTATAGAAGCCATGAAGAGTTTTCTGGAAAAGATGTGGTGTGTGCAAATAGGTGGAAGATTTGTAATGGATACTGCGTTATTTTACAGGGTGTGCCGATACGAAGGCCAGACTCTCCAACGGGTCACCTGTACAGCAAGAGCAAGAGCAAGTTGGAGAGTCAGGCCTTCTTATCGGCACACCCTGTAAAAATAAAACAACACAAGCAGTATCCATTACAAAAATTCCAATTCCCTATTTCTTGCACACCACCTCTGTTCCAGAAAACTCTTCATGGCTTCTATAATTCTATCATTTGCTTCATCACTCAGTCCCAGCAGCAGCTCCTGCTCTTGCTCTTGCTGTACAGGTGAATGGATGAGTGACAGTGGAAATGTAGAAAGACTGAAGGTGGATGGTGTAACAATTACAGATGAAGAGAAAATGAGGGAGGCAGTCAAGGAGTTTTGGGAGAATATAGGAGGAGTGGGTGAAGAAATGAACGTGAGAGAAGCGGGTGTGACCATGGAGAGGAAAGATGCAACTGAGCTGAATGAAAGGATCAGTAGGGAGGAAGTTGAGAGGTGTATTAAGAGACAGAAGGATGGAAAAGCAGCAGGACCAGATGATATCCCGTACGAGCTTTATAAGAATGGTGGTGAGAGTGTTATTGACAGAATGACTGACTTATTTAACCAGGTGTGGGAGGAAGAGAGAGTGCCGAGCAAGTGGAATGAATGTAAGGTGACTTTGATACATAAGGGTGGACACAAGAGTAGACAGGAGCTTAAGAATTACAGACCAATCTCCCTTGTAAACACAGTAGGGAAAGTTTTTTGTGCAGTGCTGAATGAAAGGTTGTGTAAATGGATTGAGAGGAATAGGGTATTAGGTGAGGAACAGAATGGTTTCCGGGTTGACAGGAGAGCTGAAGATAATATGTTTGTGGTGAATGAACTGATTGAAAGGAAAAAGAGAGCAGGAGAAAAGTTGTACTTAGGTTTTCTAGACATAGAGAAAGCTTACGACAGGGTTAATAGGAGTATGTTGTGTAGGGTGCTGGAGCAGATTGGATTGAGTGATAAGTTTGTGAACATAATTAGGAGTATGTATGCAGGCACAAGAGCTAAATACAGACAGACTGGGTGAAGAGCGAGAGAGGAGTGAGGCAGGGTTGCATTCTGTCACCAACATTATTTAGCCTGTATACAGAGGAGCTGGCAGTTAGGATGAGAAGAATGAATGCGGGAGTGAAAGTTGGAGAGGACAAGTTGTGTGTGTTGTTGTATGCGGACGATGTTGTGATTTTGAGGACTCTGCGGGAGACTTACAAAGAATGTTAGATGTGGTAGGGGGCTATGGAAGAGATTTTGGTGTTAGATTTAGTAGTGAGAAGAGCAAGATTATGATAGTCAATAGGTCAGAGGATGAGAGAGAAACAACTTGGAGACTGGAAGGGAATGAGTTGGAACAGACCGAAGAATACAAGTACCTAGGGGTGTGGATGGAGGTAAATGGATGCGGCAGGGCCAAGAATGTAAAGATAAGTTTGACAAACCAGTGGGTAGGCCGTTTAGGGAGTGCAGCGAGGATGAGAGCGAGCAAGTATGATGTCATCCGTGAGGTTTGGAAGAGTGTGGCTGTCCCGAGCATTATGTATGGAATGGATGTGATGACATAGAATGACAGTGAGATACAAAATTGGAGGTGGGGCAGAATAGGGTAGCAAGAATGGCACTGAATGCACCAAGGTTTGCAGCAGTAGAGGCTCTTAGGGGTGACATGGGATGGAGCACGTTTAGGGAAAGACTAGTAAAGGCAACCTTGAGATATAAAGTGAGACTGGAACAAATGGAGGATGCAAGATTAGCAAGAAAAGTATACTTGTGGAGTATAAGAGATGGCAAATGGGCGAATAAATGTGGGCGAATGATAGACAGGAATGTTATGCTAAGTAGTTGGGTGTACAGACAATTTGAGGATAGGCAAAATGTGTTTGAATGGAGAGTAACAAACAGAAATGGAGAGGGGTTTGAGTGGGATGTAAGAAAGTGGAAGAATGTGATAGATATGGCAGTTAAAGATGAGGGATTGAGCAAGTGGAAGAATGAGATGGAAAGAAAGGAAACTCTCGACTGGTATAGGGAGAAAGAGGCCCCAAAGTGTGAGGTGTGGTATGAGGGAAGCCTGGGAGGTGATCTTCTTTTCCGTGCTAGAGCGCAGTGTCTGGATGTGAATGCAAGGAACTATAGATGGTCTGAGTCCCGCAGCAAAGTGTGCCAGATGTGTGACTGGGGTGTGGACGAGACTGTGCAGCATGTAGTGCTGGAATGCAAGAAGTATGACAGGGAGAGAACGAAGATGATGCATGTGTTTTTGAGCGAGATGGGACGTGGAGTGAACGCGAGGACGGCAAGGGAGTGGATGGTGCTGCATGCTGCTGGGGCTCAGTGGAGAGACGAGTGGACGAGTGATTGAGGCAGTGAAAGAGTTCTTGGAGGGCATGTGGCGTGAAAGATATAGGGAATGATATCTTGCCCCGAGAACATAGACTTTCCGCATGTTTTTTGTTTTCTTTTCACAGGCCTGGCTGGGGAGAAATCCCGAGCCACCTGTGACATCAAGATCAAGATCAAGATCATGACGCAAGACTGGCACGGAAGGTTTACTTGTGGAGTGTGCATGAGAGCAAGTGGATTAAGAACTGCATGAGAATGGTTGGTGACAGTGGTATGCGAGTCAAGTGGGTGAGCAGAGAGGAAGGGAGGCGTTTCTTTGAATGGAAGGTGACTGACAGGAACAGTGAGGGTCTACGTAGATTTTCAATACACAGATCAGCAGTACACGGTCGTAAGGAAGGACAGAGCTGTACAGAATGCCCCGGGAGGAGGAGTGGCAATACTAGTGAAAAATTACCTGCCCATAGATTTAAGTTCAGTAACCAGTCTTGTTGACCACAATGCTCAAGAATCAGTTTGGTGTGAGTTAAATTAAAAAGCAAGGAGGGCAAAAACTTAGTACATAAGAACATAAGAACGCAGGAGTCTACAAGAGGCCGGTAGGCCTGTACGAGGCAGCTCCTTTGACCCTAAGCTCCCGTGTATCTAACCCCACCTAATATCGCTGTCCATGAATTTATCTAGTCTATTTTTGAATGTGACAATTGTATTGGCACTCACCACATGACTGCTAAGCCTATTCCATTAATCCAGCACCCTGTTTGTAAACCAATTTTTGCCTGTCCCTGTTGAATCTGAATTTATTCAGTTTAAACCCATTACTTCGTGTCCTACCCGGTTCTCTTACCAACAAAACCTTATGAATATCTCCCTTATTAAAGCCCTTCATCCATTTATAAACCTCGATCATGTCTCCATGCACCCTTCGCCTTTCTAGAGAATGCAAGTTTAACTATTTGAGTCTTTCCTCGTATGGCAAGTTTCTCAACCCCTGAATCATCTTAGTCATCCTCCTCTGCACCGATTCTAACATTTTGATATCCATTCTATAGTAAGGTGACCAGAACTGAACCGCATAGTCAAGATGAGGTCTAACTAATGCTAAATATAGTTTGAGGAAGACATCGCGGCTTCTGTTGCTTACGCTCCTTGAAATATATCCCAGTACTGGGAACTATTTATAGATCTCCTTCTTCAACAGCGGAAAACAATGATCTCATATGTGATCTCATAAGGTTAAGTGAAGTTTATTCTGTAAATAGTCAAATATTAGTATGTGGAGACTTTAACTATGGAAATATTAACTGGGAGGAGAACAGAGTTATGGATCGAGGGTACTCAGGGTGCGGGACAAGCGACGAACTTCTTGGAAGCAGTGAACGATAACTTTTGGACGCAGAACACAGAGGAATGGACACATTTAAGGGACACAGACCATCCATCCAGACTTGACCTTGTGTTTACCAAGACAGCAAACGAAATCAGTGAAGTAAAATACCTTGCACCACTAGCTAGGATTAAGCATGCCTTTCTGTGTTTCAACATCACCGCAGGTTCAAGACCAAGGGAGCAAGAGGACTGTACATGGAAACTTAACTTTTATAAAGCGGATAATGAGAAGATGAAAGACTTGTTTCGGGAAATACATAAAACACCCACGAAGAAGAAGAAGAAGCGAAGGCCTGACTCTCCAATGGGTCACCTGTACAGCAAGAGCAAGAGCAAGAGAGCACACGCCGCATCCCTTCTGGCCCTGCCCAACCAGCCCCCTAAAACACCCCAGAAGAAGAAGACGACGAAGGCTCCACACCCACGGGCCAGCGCTGGGGACCTGCTGGCCAGCGACACCCTCAGCCCCAACACTGCCAGGACAACACCTCCACCACCGCCGCCGGGAAGTCTTAACCTTCTCATGCAGCAGAAGTAGGTAAGCTGTCCTGCACAAGACAGGCCCCGCCCTCCACTCATAAGAACATAAGAACATAGGGAAACTGCAAGAGGCCGGGTGGCCTACACAGGGCAGCTCCAGAATCCCCCCCACTACTCACGATGGGTGAGGTGTAGTTACAGGGGTTACAGGTAGAGGCTTGATCCTCGTTATACCGGCGGTACTAGGCACGCATCCAGTACCCCGTCACCCTACTGCACCCACACCTCACTGCCACCTGTCGTCCTCGTCCATGTAGCTATCCAGGGTTAAGATTCGTTTTAGGTCCGTGCCAGTATCTCATTACCTACCTTATGAAACATCAGTATCTCTTCATATATCTTTTCGGCAAAACTTAAGAATAACCACTACAAACCAATATTCGTAGTAATTTAGCACGTGAAAGAATTATCATTATAATGCATTTTCGTATACGTTTTACCTTGGGGAGGGGCCAGGGGGGCAAGCCTCTTTAATTATAGAGTTAGGTGGCTTGGATTTTCTAAGTCCATTGTTATTGTTTCACAACCGCCTCTATACACAGACTGAGCCTCATACCTGCCTTGCAGTGCACCCTACAAACTAGTTCCTAAGTCAGTAATATCCAAAATGCGCATGGATTATAACAATTTCGGACAAAAAAACGGTCTTTTAAGAGTTTTACGTTATTTTTTTCTCTATATTAAAGCAACTAATGCCGCAGCTATTTGTATTTTCTAATACATTCGTAAAATATTACTACGTGAGGGTATCAGCGGCGGCACCTAACGGTGGGTTCCTGAAGTCAGTTGTTTTCAAGCCGCCATAATGGATGGAAGGCCCGACACTCACTCCCTCAAAATATCCGTCTACTTTACCTTTCGGTAAGTGTTAACTGAGTATTTAACCTCTTTATTGGTGTGCATGTAGGTTGACAAAAGGACCGATTACTGTCCCAGTACCGGGTCCAACAAAGACACGGGCGTGTCATGTGTCACATATGGTGTGACAAGCACGTGTCAGAAAACAAACGAATATTGTTCAGTGCGAGATACTTATAGTGGAATTTGAGTAAAATGGAGGCCAGGGTCATACGTAGCAGTCGGTAGGTCACTCCCGCGTCAGTTAACAGCAGGAGCGTCAGTTCGATCTGGATGACAGCTGTCACAAATCTGTTTTATTTTGTACCTTAAACTACTCGGTAAAAATTATCTAGCATCAACTTACAAGAAGTGGACGGGTTAACCGTCAGTATTGTACCATATGTAATTATGAAACATGACATTTCCCAAGAGTTGCTCGACTACGATTGGGGTGGTGGGGTGGGGGTTCAACTACGCTGACCATCCAATTGCACGCCCTACACTCGTCAACAGACCCGCTGCGGCGGCTGCTACGCTATATAGGAATAGATTAAAAGAGTATACGTTAGGGAATTTCCTTTCTTTAGAGACTAGGGATTTTTCCCGATTTTGGGGATTTTTGTAGGGACATTTTGAAAGCCCATTTTTCAGTGATTTGGCCGTCCACCACCAAAACCACTGTTCCCTACAGGGATTAATCGAGCTAACGACCACCAAAACCACAGCTCCCTAAAGGGATTAATCGAGCTAACGCTGCCGCCGCAAAATAGCTCGCATTCATTACCTGCCGTATGAAGCATCACTAGGTCTTCATATATTTTTTTTCTACAAACGTTTGGTTAGCGACGGTACGCTTGGTTAGCAACGGTGCGCTTGGTTAGCGTTGGTATGCTTGGTTAGCGATGGTACGCTTGGTTAGCGATGGTACGCTTGGTTAGCGATGGTACGCTTGGTTAGCGATGGTACGCTTGGTTAGCGATGGTACGCTTGGTTAGCGATGGTATGCTTGGTTAGCGACTAGCCCACGCATGTGAGACCAGGTCCACCACGCGTGGTTATTTTTTTTTTTAGAACACGCAGCCCAACGGCTGCCGTGCTGAGGGCCGGGTATAGCCTGGGCCTGTTCAGCCCGAGTCCTGGATGACCTTGAGTCATGGCTCAGGGCTGTTTTGGGGTGGTTAGCGATGGTATGATTGGTTAGCGATTAGCCCACGCATGTGAGTATACAGTATACGGTAGGGATTTTCCTTACTTTCGAGACTAGGGAATTTTTCCTGATTTAGGGATTTTTCTAGGGAAATTTTGGAAGGCCCCGGTTCCCCACAGTTCCCCAGGCTTGTCTTGGGGGATTGGGGGGGCTGGGGTGGTGGAGGGGGTGGAGTGGTGATTCTTAAGATTTACCGTTTGGTTGGAGTAGTTTAAATATGCTCCCTGACCCTAAACCCTCTGCGAGCTATTTTACGGCTGCGGCGGCTGGAGCGTCGCCGCGGCCAGCACCAGGAGGCGACGCGCTTCCGTAAACATTATCCCCTATTTTCAAGAGTAAAAAAAAAGTCCTTAAATTGGATTTTCAAAGCGTTTCCATGACTGTTGAAGGTTTGTAGAAAAGATATATGAAGAGATACTGAGGTTTCTTAAAGTAGATTATGAGATACTGGCACGGACCTAATACGAATCTTTACCCTATCCAGTCTACTCTTAAAACAAGCTATCGTCCCTGCACTAACTATGTGATTGCTGAGTCTATTCTATTCCCCCACCACCCTATTACTAAACCAATGCTTGCCTATATTTCCTAAATCTATACTTTTCTAATTTAAATCCATTACTGCGAGTTCTATCCTGCTGGCTAATTCTCAGTACTTTACTTATATCGCCTTTGTTGTAACCCTTGACCCATTTGAATACTTCTATCAGATCTCCCCGCACTCTTCGGCTCTCTAGTGAATGTAAGTTTAGATGTTTCAGCCTATTTTGATATGGGAGGTTCCTCAGCCCCTGAATCATCTTGGTCATCCTCCTCTGAACTGATTCTAGCAAGTTGATGTCCATTCTGTAGAGGCAGCTCCTTTGACCCTAAGCTCCCGTGTATCTAACCCCACCTAATATCGCTGTCCATGAATTTACCTAGTCTATTTTTGAATGTGACAATTGTATTGGCACTCACCACGTGACTGCTAAGCCTATTCCACTCATCCAGCACCCTGTTTGTAAACCAATTTTTGCCTGTGTCCCTGTTGAATCTGAATTTATCCAGTTTAAACCCATTACTTCGTGTCCTACCCGGTTCTCTTACCAACAAAACCTTATGAATGTCTCCTTTATTAAAGCCCTTCATCCATTTATAAACCTCGATCATGTCTCCATGCACCCTTCGCCTTTCTAGAGAATGCAAGTTTAACTGTTTGAGTCTTCCCTCGTATGGCAAGTTTCTCAACCCCTGAATCATCTTAGTCATCCTCCTCTGCACCAATTCTAACATTTTGATATCCATTCTATAGTAAGGTGACCAGAACTGAACCGCATAGTCAAGATGAGGTCTAACTAATGCTAAATATAGTTTGAGGAAGACTTCGGGGCTTTTGTTGCTTACGCTCCTTGAAATAAATCCCAGTACCCTATTTGCTCGATTTCTAGCTTGAATGCATTGTGCCCTTGGACAGAGATCAGAGCTCACTAAGACCCCTAAATCCCTCTCGCACCCAGACCTGCTTTTGAGAGTGTCATTTAAGCAATAGTTATGTGAGGGGTTGTTCCTACCTACACTCAGAATACTGCACTTCCCTACATTGAACTCCATCTGCCATTTATCCACCCAGTCATACAATCTGTTGAGTTCACCCTGGAGAATACTAGCGTCCTGATCCGACTCAATTACTCTACCAATCTTGGTATCATCTGCAAATTTACTAACATCACTACCATAGCTGGGCACGATAACAGAAAACCTTATTCCCGATAACTAATAATGAAAAACCTTAACGGTGATAACCGATATTCGATAAATGGAGACACAAATATAGGCGATAACCGATACCCGATATAAATCCACAATTCCGATACTAGCTTGTGATAAGTCCGATAGGCGAAAACGATACTATATTGATATTTCAAATAAAAAACATAGATGAATTCAAATTTTCATTATCCGTATTTTAGAAAACTTACAAAACCTGAAAACCACACGTTGACACGTACATATGGACGGTAATACTAGAAACGCTTGAACTGGTGTTGTGTTATTTGGCGTCCCCACCGTCAAAAGCTGGCGCTTTTGTTTACAAACACTGGTCGCTCGTGAACTGCGTGCTCAGACCAGCAGCGTAGACCTGTACAGTCTCACAAAGCTTTAAACCGTAATTAAGAGTTGCTGGAAGGCTGAATCAGACATACAGTACCACTACCACCATCCTCGCTGTTTCTAGAACGACACTCGATCTGTACGAGTTGTATTTATATGTACAGAGTGTCGTTCTAGAAACAGCGAGGATGGTGGTGATCTATGTTTAATTCAGCTTTCCAGCAACTCTTAATGTGTTAAAAAGCTTTGTGAGACTGTACAGGTCTACACTTACTGGTCGGAGCATGCGCAGTTCACGAGAGACCAGTGTTTGTAAACAAAAGCGCCAGATTTTGACGATGGGACACCAAATAACACAACACCGGGTGCCTTCAATACCATGGCATGCTCACAAACGAATATGGAATATCAAATTTGAGGCAGTGAATAATCATTCTGGGGGCAAAGTTAAATGATTTTTCTCTTTAATATATTCCTTTTTTGAGTAACATAAAAAATAACCTAGTGTTTTAATTTTGATGATCTAAGTATGAAATCTCTTCACCGAAGATATTTCATGTTCCGAAGTTTTTTCATACAACACCGGGCCACGCATGCACAGTAGGGAGACAACGTTTTTTTTTTTCTGAGGCGGAAAAAAGTAGCGATTATTGCTAGTTTGCTTACAAAAGTAACGAAGATACCGATATATATTTAAATAAGTAGCGGATGGCCGATAACCCGACTTTGTTATCAGTGATAAAGTATCGAGATAACTTATCGCGATAACGCCCACCTATGATCACTACTAATTCCTGTATCTAAGTCATTGATATAAATAATAAACAAAAGTGGACCTAATACCAAACCTTGTGGGACCCCACTCGTAACACATCCCCAGTCAGATCTTTTACCATTGATTTGCACTCTTTGCTTCCTATTGCTAAGCCACGCCTTGACCCAGTTCAAAACTTTACCCTCTACTCCGTGAGCCTGTAAGTTAAGCAACAGTCGTTGGTGAGGAACTTTGTCAAACACTTTACTAAAATCAAGATAGATTACATCATAATTTTCATCTCTGTCAACTGCCTCAAATACTTTATTGTAGAAGGACAAGAGATTGGTGAGGCATGACCTACCTTTTGTGAACCCATGCTGCAAGTTGTGAATTAAGCTACGTTTCTCTAAATGCTCCCGAATGTTCCTGGCTATTATGGACTCCAGCTTCTTGCCTATAATGGTTCCATGTCAACTGAACCAGTGCTACTTGCACCAGTACCACATGCACCAGTGCCAACTGAACCAGTAGACAACTGAACCAGTAGACAACTGAACCAGTGGTCTACTGAACCAGTGGTCAACTGAACCAGTAACCATTTGAACCAGCGACCATCCGAACCAGTGCAACTTGAACCAGTGCAAACTGAACCAGTACTACTTGAACCAGTACTATTTCAACCAGTGACCATCTGAACCAGTGGTCATCTGAACCAGTGGTCAACTGAACCAGTGGTCAACTGAACCAGTAGTCAAGTGAACCAGTGGTCATTTGAACCAGTGGTCATTTGAACCAGTAACCATCTGAACCAGTGTAAACTGAACCAGTACTACTTGAACCAGTACTATTTCAACCAGTGACCATCTGAACCAGTGGTCATCTGAACCAGTGCTACTTGAACCAGTGCAAACTGAACCAGTACTACTACTTGAACCAGTACTAATTCAACCAGTGACCATCTGAACCAGTGGTCATCTGAACCAGTGCAACTTGAACCAGTGCAAACTGAACCAGTAGTACTTGAACCAGTACTATTTCAGCCAGTGACCGTGTAATACAATTTAACCCTTGTTCGAAGGCCGATGGTACTGTACTCCGTTGTGTAACCCTTTCATTACAGGTGTAACTCGTTTATGTTAGCATCCTCCCTGCACCAGCTTAAACCACGCATACTGAATTAAAACAACAAATTATCCTAGGCTTTGCATTGAATTAAAACAAGAAATAACCCTAGGCTTTGTACTGAATTAAAGCAAAAATAAAATAACCCTAGGCTTTGTATTGATTAAACAAAAAAAAACCTAGGCTTTGGCTTGAATTAATTAAAACAAGAAATAACCCTTTAAATTTGCATTTGAATAAAAACATAAATAACCCTAGGCTTGAATTAAAGCAAAAAATAACCATAGGGTTTGTATTGAATTATAGAAAAAATAAACCCTAGGCTTTGTACTGAATTAAAGCAAAAAATAATCCTAGGCTTTGTACTGAATTAAAGCAAAAAATAACCCTAGGCTTTGTACTGAATTAAAGCAAAAAATAATCCTAGGCTTTGTACTGAATTAAAGCAAAAAATAACCCTAGGCTTTGTATTGAATTAAAACAAGAAATAACCCTAGGCTTTGTACTGAATTAAAGCAAAAAATAACCCTAGGCTTTGTATTGAATTAAAGCAAAAAATAACCCTAGGCTTTGTACTGAATTAAAGCAAAAAATAACCCTAGGCTTTGTACTGAATTAAAACAAGAAATAAGCCTAGGCTTTGTACTGAATTAAAACAAGAAATAAGCCTAGGCTTTGTACTGAATTAAAACAAGAAATAAGCCTAGGCTTTGTATTGAATTAAAACAAGAAATAAGCCTAGGCTTTGTACTGAATTAAAACAAGAAATAACCCTAGGCTTTGTACTTAATTAAAGCAGGAAATAATCCTAGGATTTGTACTGAATTTGTACTATTTCAGCCAGTGACCGTGTAATACAATTTAACCCTTTTTCGAAGGCCGATGGTACTGTGCTCCGTTGTGTAACCCTTTCATTACAGGTGTAACTCGTTTATGTTAGCATCCTCCCTGCACCAGCTTAAACCACGCGCTTATGCAAACCCATTTGTATTTTGCGCTGGTCCCCGTCCTGCGACACGTGGAGTCGGGTTGCTGTCGCGGACCTTTTTTTTTTTTTAGTTTTATATTATATTTTTATTTATTTTTTTTTTACTTTTTTCTTTTAGTTTTTTTTTTTCTTTTCCTAGCTTATAACAGTTTTTATATTTCCTTTTCTTGTTTTATTTATTTTTATTTATTACTTTTTGTGAAATATTTTTCACTTTGTGTTTGTAAATGAAGTGTGACCATTTTAATGTAGGTTTCCGAAGGAAATAAAAATACAGTTGAGTCACAACAAATTCTGCTGAACTCGCACATATTTTATGGAATAAAAAATACTCTGAATTGTGAGTAAACTAATTATATTCAGATCTTGAAGAAAAATAAAGTTGAAGAAATATAAATAAAATGCAGTATAACGTTTGGTTACTCTATGTTAACAAGGTAAGTACTGTATATAGTTGCACAGCACTAAATCTTATTTTCTACCCAACAACTTGCATGTGGGCAATTGCTCTCAAATATCGTAACTTGTCGGCTTCTTCACCATAAGATCTAACTTTAACTGCTAGTCTGTTTGCTAAAAGTACATATCTATTTCTTGGCCTCAAGATTGACAGCTTGGGCATTTTGCATTGTTAGCCTATGAACTGCAATGTCTTTTCTGATACCATTCATGAAAGACCACATTGTTGGATGAGAGCACATAAAAGTGACTTGAGCGAATTATGAAACCCTTCCGTGCAATTAGTGGTTTTGGTGCACATATTTGGGCATCCTCGTAATGATTCCATAGCTGTGGTTCAAATCTTGGGTTTCTTGCCCTTCCTCCTACTCGAGGTCCACGTACGTATGTAGATTCAAAATATGCAATTAGGTCATTGCATTCAGCCTCATCTGGAAAAGCAGCTCCCAACTCTTCAAAGACCTCAGGTACTTCATCAATTGGTACAAAAGCAAGTGCTGGAAGGACTTGACAGTCATTGCAAAATCACGGTCTGTTTCATACCTGACCTTCAATCCCAATTCATTTACCTTTCTTATCACAGACTGATTTAAATGAAAGAAACATCCAGATACTCTTGCTAGAGGAAACTCATTTTGAAAGCATTTATTGCCGCCAACTCAAAATCAAGTAAGATAGTATAAGGGTTGAGACCTGGATGCAACATTTTAAAATTTCACTCATACGTGTGTATGTTTCAGCTTTTTTGTTTGGCAAGAGAAAATATATACAAGGGGGATAGGAGTTTCCTATCTTGGCGTGAATAGTATACAACTGAAAGAAAATCAATGGGGTAGTCTCAAATGTTCCATCACTAATCCATAACTCACTCTGAAGGCAATTTACCAAATCATGTCTCCCAAAGGCTAACATTCTTTGAGGATCATCGACTCCAGAATCATACATGACAATGTCTGCATAATCATTAGGTATCTCAAAGTTTCGAGACTGAGGAGGTGGTTGGATGTTCTCTTTTTGGCGTGTTCGTCTAATACGTCGTTCAATGGCAGATTTAACTGGCATTCTTGCCAAGACATCATCGTTTAAGGGAACGAGATGGTCGGCGAGAATTGTCCTTGTGGTGGCACGAGTGTTTTTGCATCTTGTTTCATTTTGCAAGGGCAACATGAACGTCAGTTTGAATAGAGTCTCCAGAATGGGTGTGGTCAGAGGTTCTTTATAATATTTGAGCCCTTCGTTATTATTGATGATTTACATTTGAAAGTCTTATATTTCCTGCACCTCCAATACTTTTTTCAGCATCCATCCAAGGCTCTTTTGTCCGAAGAATATACTCAAAACCATGATGCACTAGCAATTCTCCACCTCAAGGACTATGAAATATCTAGAGCCATTTCACATAAAATTATTTGAAGATATACAGTATTATAACTACAAAAAAAGTACGGTTAACTGAGTAGGTGCAACGTGAAAGCACCCACTCTCAGTGAAGTCTAACCCCTACTGGGCCTGGTGGGCCACTGGCGGCGCCCTGGGGCCGCAGGCAGGATTGCCAGACGCGTGTTAAAAAATTGGCACACTCTTCCCGAAAAAAAGGTTCAGATGGTCCCTTAAACGATGATGTCTTGGCAAGAATGCCAGTTAAATCTGCCATTGAACGACGTATTAGACGAACACGCCAAAAAGAGGAGAACATCCAACCACCTCCTCAGTCTCGAAACTTTGAGATACCTAATGATTATGCAGACATTGTCATGTATGATTGCACGGAAGGGTTTCATAATTCGCTCAAGTCACTTTTTATGTGCTCTCATCCAACAATGTGGTCTTTCATGAATGGTATCAGAAAAGACATTGCAGTTCATAGGCTAACAATGCAAAATGCCCAAGCTGTCAATCTTGAGAGGCCAAGAAATACATATGTACTTTTAGCAAACAGACTAGCAGTTAAAGTTAGATCTTATGGTGAAGAAGCCGACAAGTTACTTTAAATAAGTACTAACCTAGGGTTATTTCTTGTTTTAATTCAGTACAAAGCCTAGGGTTATTTCTTGTTTTAATTCAATGCAAAGCCTAGGATAATTTGTTGTTTTAATTCAGTACAAAGCCTAGGGTTATTTTTTGCTTTAATTCAGTACAAAGCCTAGGCTTATTTCTTGTTTTAATTCAATACAAAGCCTAGGGTTATTTTTTGCTTTAATTCAGTACAAAGCCTAGGGTTATTTTTTGCTTTAATTCAGTACAAAGCCTAGGGTTATTTTTTGCTTTAATTCAGTACAAAGCCTAGGGTTATTTCTTGTTTTAATTCAATGCAAAGCCTAGGATTATTTTTTGCTTTAATTCAGTACAAAGCCTAGGATTATTTTTTGCTTTAATTCAGTACAAAGCCTAGGGTTATTTCTTGTTTTAATTCAATGCAAAGCCTAGGATAATTTGTTGTTTTAATTCAGTATGCGTGGTTTAAGCCCAGGGAGGATGCTAACATAAACGAGTTACACCTGTAATGAAAGGGTTACACAACGGAGTACAGTACCATCGGCCTTCGAAAAAGGGTTAAATTGTATTACACGGTCACTGGCTGAAATAGTACTGGTTCAAGTACTACTGGTTCAGTTTGCACTGGTTCAAGTTGCACTGGTTCAGATGACCACTGGTTCAGATGGTCACTGGTTGAATTAGTACTGGTTCAAGTACTACTGGTTCAGTTTGCACTGGTTCAAGTTGCACTGGTTCAGATGACCACTGGTTCAGATGGTCACTGGTTGAAATAGTACTGGTTCAAGTAGTAGTACTGGTTCAGTTTGCACTGGTTCAAGTAGCACTGGTTCAGATGACCACTGGTTCAGATGGTCACTGGTTGAAATAGTACTGGTTCAAGTAGTACTGGTTCAGTTTACACTGGTTCAGATGGTTACTGGTTCAAATGACCACTGGTTCAAATGACCACTGGTTCACTTGACAACTGGTTCAGTTGACCACTGGTTCAGTTGACCACTGGTTCAGTTGGCACTGGTGCATGTGGTACTGGTGCATGTGGTACTGGTGCAAGTGGCACTGGTTCAGTTGACCGGCAACCGCCTATAACTGATGTTAAGCTAATTGGGCGATAGTTTGAAGCAACTGACTTGTCCCCCTTTTTAAAAATCGGCGTCACATTAGCTACGTTCCATAGGCTCGGCACATAGTAGTATTTACCGACATCTTAAAGATGTCGGTTAGTGGGTCACTGAGTACATCACCTAATTCCTTTAATACCCTCGGAAATATCCCGTTAGGACCTGGCGACTTGTTCTTCTTAAGCTTATCTATCTCATCCTGAACTACTTGCCTGGTAATGATTATATCCCTCAACTTATCGCCATCCCCGCCCTCGTACACCTGAACCCTTTCCGGTATAGTCGTTCGATCCTCCTGTGTGAATACTGAAAGGAAGTAGTCGTTCAACAATGTGCTCATATTTTCGTAATTTTCTACTAGCTCCCCTGTTTGTTTTCAGCGGTCCAATTTTCTCCCGTTTTTTTGTTCTATACATCTGAAAGAAGCCCTTAGGATTACTTTCCGCCTCATTTGGTACTTTGATCTCATAGTTCCTTTTTGCCATCCTGGTGTTTTTCTTAACTAATCTAGATAGTTCGACGTACCGGCCCCTGAGATGTGTTTCACCATTCTTTATTTTCTGATAAATTCCCTTCTTTAACCCAATCTCGTGTTTTAGTCCACGAGTCATCCACTTAAGATCATTGTTTTCTTTTCTAAGTGTTCACTGTGGTATATGCTGTCCTTGCCCCTCTACTATTACTCTAACTAAATTATTGTAAGACATTTCTACCTGGTTCTCCTGGCTCTCCAATCTGCAGTTCTGGCCCTCATGAATTCCTAAATTATCCCAGTTTACCCTTTCAAGATGTCTTCGAAGCCCCTTGTAATTTGCTCTTCTGAAATCTGGCACAAACACTGGGTTTGGTTTGCTGGTTACCGCCATAGCTGGGCACGATAACAGAAAACCTTATTCCCGATAACTGATAATGAAAAACCTTAACGGCGATAACCGATATTTGTTAACTAGAGACACAAATATAGGCGATAACCGATAACCGATACCTGATATAAATCCACAATTCCGATACTAGCTAGCGATAAGTCCGATAGGCAAAAACGATACTATATTGATATTTCAGATAGAACATTGATGAATTCAAATTTTCGTTATCTGTATTTTAGGAAACTTACAGAACCTTAAAACCACACGTTGACACGTACATATGGACGGTAATACTAGAAATGCCTGAACCGGTGTTGTGTTATTTGGCGTCCCCACCGTCAAAAATTGTTTACAAACACTGGTCTCTCATGAACGGTGCATGCTCAGACCAGCAAGCGTAGACCTGTACAGTCTCACAAAGCTTTTAAACCGTAATAAAGAGTTGCTGGAAGGCTGAATCAGACATATAGTACCACTACCACCGTCCTCGCTGTTACTAGAACGGCACTCTGTACGAGTTGTATTTATATGTACAGAGTGTACGTCGTTCTAGAAACAGCGAGGATGGTGGTACTGTATGTTTGATTCAGCTTTCCAACAACTCTTAATGGGTTAAAAAAAACATTGTGAGACTGTACAGGTCTAAACTTAATGGTCTGAGCATGCGCAGTTCACGAGATCTCGACCAGTGTTTGTAAACAAAAGCGCCAGCTTTTGACGATGGGACACCAAATAACACAACACCAGGTGCCTTCAATACCATGGCATGGTCACAAACGAATATGGAATATCAAATTTGAGGCAGTGAATAATCATTTTTGGGGCAAAGTTAAATGATTTTTCTCTATGATATATTGATTTTTCAGTAGCATAAAAAAATAACCTAGTGTTTTAATTTTCATGATCTAAGTATGAACTCTCATCACCGAAGATATTTCATACCCCGAAGTTTTTTCATACAACACCGGGCCACGCATGCGCAGTAGGGAGGAGACAACGTTTTTTTCTGAGAGGCGGAAAAAAAGTAACGATTATAGCTAGTTTGGTTACAAAAGTAACGAAGATACCGATATATATTTAAATAAGTAGCGGATGGTCGATAATCCGATTTTGTTATCAGCGATAAAGTATCGCGATAACGCCCAGCTAAAACGAACCGTTCTGTGGTCACTATTTCCTAACTCTCCGCCCACCTCCAACTCACGTAGCAAGTTCCCATTATTGGTTAGGACTAAGTCTAATATGTTATCTCCTCTGGTAGGCTCAGTAACTACCTGCTTAAGGAAATTATCTTGTATAACTTCAAGAAAGTCCTCGGCTTCCAGGTCACCCACTAGGTCTTCCCAGTCTATATTCCTATAAATAAAGTCCCCCATTACGCAGACATTTCTACTCCTACTCGCCCTGCCAATCTCCTGTAGAAATATACTCGTGTCCTGCCTGTTAAGGCTGGGTGGCCTGTACATAACTCCTAGAGTTAGTTTTTCTTTCCCTTTGTAAACGTCCACCCAAACTGATTCTGAATCCATGTTAGTTTTGACTGAATTGTCAACTAAACATTTAAGTGAGTCTTTAACATATAGCGCAACTCCGCCTCCCTTTCTGCCCCTTCTGTCTTTGTGAAATATCTGATAACCCGTTATTTCAAATTCTGATCTAAAATTTCTATTGGCAGTGTCTATCCATGTCTCAGTGATCGCTATTATGTCAAAATTTTCTGAACAAGCTTCACCCCTTAGTAAGTCTATCTTGTTTCTGAGGCTCCTGCTGTTAGTATAGAAGATTCTTAGCCCGCCCTCTGTTACTCCCCTATAATTACTTCTAAGCTGCCTGGTTATATTATGAGCTAGATGTCCTCTTCCATTACTCCTCCCATTGCTCCCATTACTCCTTCCCCCCTCGCCTATACTAAAAAATCCCTCAGGGTACCAAGTGCTCGCTCAAGGGAGTCTGAGAGAGCCTCAACACCCTTGAACGTCAAGTGTATCCTGTCACGGGCGTAGAGGGCGTCGTTGCCAAAAAAGAGGTCCCAATTGTCGACGAACAGCCACCCATTGCGCTCGCAGTGCTCAGCAAGTCTTCTGTTCACTGCTATCGCCCTGGACAGCCATCCATCGCCAACGCCCTTCCTTGGCAGGACGCCACACACTACTGGTATGTGCATGTGACCAGCGTCACGTATCCTGCCTAACAATTCTCTAAAACGCCTGAGAAGGTCCTCGCTTGGCACACGAGAAACCGTTTCCGCCACAGCTGAGAAAGACAATGGGGTTCGATCCCTCGCTTGCCATACACGCCTCAATCCTGTCTGATATATGGCCCATCCCTGCCCCTGGGAAACACACCCTCGTCCTGTTCTTTTCCTTGGAGCAAAAATACCTGTCAACATAACGAACCTGACTATCACCAACAATAAGAACCCGACGGTCACAGAAACTCACAGAAGAAATCCAGAAGAGGCTAACAAAGCCTGTGTCTCCGGTCTCTGTGTCTCCGTTCGGGTGGTCTCCGTGGTCGAGTTGTCTGGACCCGTGCCCAATATCAATGGCTACCATGTGCTCAAGTTTTTGTCTCTGTGATCTCCATGCCTTATCCAACCTATTTTCAAAGGTTTTAACTGATGGTGCACTCACTACTGCTTCAGGGAGGCCGTTCCAGATATCCACCAGTCTATTACAGAATGAATATTTTCTTATATCTAACCTGGCACATTGTTTATATATCTTCTTACTATGTCCCCGTGTAGCTTGATAATTTTGATCCATGAAGAGGCCGCTGCATATGTCACTGTCGTACACTCCATTCATGATCTTGAACAATTCTGTCATATCACCTCTTGATCGTCTGTATGACAGGGTTGGGAGGCCTAATTTCTGTAGTGGTTCTGGATATGACAAGTTCTTCAAGGTTGGTACCAATTTGGTGGCTCTTCTTTGAACTGCCTCCACTGCCTCAATGTCCATCTTCTTGCTCGGGGACCAGGCTTGGTTTGCATACTCTAGGTGTGGTCGAACTAAGGCAATAAACAATAACTTGAGTTCTGACTCATCCAGTGTCACAAATGTACGTCGGATCAGTCCGACCAATCCGTTAGCCTTATTGATTTTCCTTGCACGGTGTTCTTTAAACTTCAGCTCGCAATCAGTCCAAACTCCCAGGTCCTCTTCCACTGTGATGTCCCTTAGCTCCTCCCTCATGTTGCATGTGACCTTTTCTTCATTTGATGTTCCTAGCCTCATAGCACTGCACTTTTCAGGGTGGAACTCCAACAACCACTTCCCCGACCAATGTTGCATCCTGTAGAGATCTTCCTGCAGTCTAACACAGTCCTCTCTCTTACCAGTTTGTCTCGATAACTGATGACTGCGTATTTTGAGTAATTATCAAACCCAAAAGTCAGACCCACGTCTGCACCAAATAACTTTTTTCATATTGGTTACTTTATTCAATTAGCGCGACCGCGTTCATCCACCTAATTCTCGCGCTAAATGGGGCTCTACTGTATAATACAGAATGTGTCGTCGGCTGTAGGCATATGCAGGCACGGATATGGGGGTGGGGAGCCAGATGACCCGGGCCCCCCCCCAAAAAATATTAGGATAACTAAAATATTTGAAATACCCATGAATTGAGAAAACATAAAATATATCTAAGATACCCCTAAAAAGCTAGAGAGCTGGGGAGCGAAGCCGGCCGCCGCTAGATAGCTCTGGACGCTGTCCTCCAAACTTAAAAAAATTCCTCCTCTATGGTTCCTTGGGCTTTACTATGCGGAGGTGGACGGGATGCTCAGGCAAGATTTAAATTTTTTCGGTGTCTGATGTAATTTTTCACTCCTGCAGGGCCAGGGCACAATGGGCACCGCGCTCTTATGGCCCCGCACTCATCTAACAATCTATATACTCGTACAGGGCCGTAGTACGCCGTTCCAAGGGGGGGGAGGGGCTGGGGGTGTCGGACGACTAAAATGTCCACTTTCTGAGAGAGTCAAAACGAAAACTGGTACCTTTCTGTTGCATTTCTGGAGAACTCAGGATTTTCTTTATTTATTTTCAGTATTTAAGTTCCGGAATCATATATTGAATATTATAGAGTAAGATTTAAAGGCCTAGGAAAAAATCTTTGTGACCTCATTCCTCACATGCAAGCAGAAAGTGAATTTTAGTGCAGGCCACTATCATCATTCGGCACTTGGCAGAGGAAATAAGGGAAGACTTCCTTGCCTTTGTGCGTGCTCATGACCTCACCGGTAAAGGTTTAGCCTGGCTCCTTTTGTGCACTGTTGAAGACCTCGGATTGAACATGGCCAAGTGCAGGGGACTTGGTTTCGATGGAGCAAGTGCCATGGTGGGAACATTCAAAGGGTGTGCCGCAGTACTCATGAAGAAGTACACCCTGGCCAAGCCAATCCACTGCTTTAGCCACCGACAGAATCTTGTACTGACGAAGGCGTGTGACGTCCAGGAAGTGAAGATCGCTCTTCAAACACTGACCCAGGTGTACAACACTGACCCAGGTGTACAACACTGACCCAGGTGTACAACACTGACCCAGGTGTACAACCTGACCCAGGTGTACAACACTGACCCAGGTGTACAACCTGACCCAGGTGTACAACCTGACCCAGGTGTACAACACTGACCCAGGTGTACAACCTGACCCAGGTGTACAACCTGACCCAGGTGTACAACCTGACCCAGGTGTACAACACTGACCCAGGTGTACAACACTGACCCAGGTGTACAACCTGACCCAGGTGTACAACACTGACCCAGGTGTACAACCTGACCCAGGTGTACAACCTGACCCAGGTGTACAACCTGACCCAGGTGTACAACCTGACCCAGGTGTACAACACTGACCCAGGTGTACAACCTGACCCAGGTGTACAACACTGACCCAGGTGTACAACACTGACCCAGGTGTACAACCTGACCCAGGTGTACAACACTGACCCAGGTGTACAACCTGACCCAGGTGTACAACACTGACCCAGGTGTACAACCTGACCCAGGTGTACAACCTGACCCAGGTGTACAACACTGACCCAGGTGTACAACCTGACCCAGGTGTACAACCTGACCCAGGTGTACAACACTGACCCAGGTGTACAACCTGACCCAGGTGTACAACCTGACCCAGGTGTACAACCTGACCCAGATGTACAACACTGATCCAGGTGTACAACCTGACCCAGGTGTACAACACTGACCCAGGTGTACAACCTGACCCAGGTGTACAACACTGACCCAGGTGTACAACACTGACCCAGGTGTACAACACTGACCCAGGTGTACAACCTGACCCAGGTGTACAACACTGACCCAGGTGTACAACACTGACCCAGGTGTACAACACTGACCCAGGTGTACAACACTGACCCAGGTGTACAACACTGACCCAGGTGTACAACACTGACCCAGGTGTACAACCTGACCCAGGTGTACAACCTGACCCAGGTGTACAACACTGACCCAGGTGTACAACCTGACCCAGGTGTACAACACTGACCCAGGTGTACAACCTGACCCAGGTGTCGACACTGACCCAGGTGTACAGCTTCGTTCATTCTTTGAATGTGCGCTCTCTCCGCTTCACAGAGGTTGTCAAGGTTACCTCGGCCAAGTGCGAAACGCTTGTTCCCCTGTGCCCCACCAGGTGGATTGAGAGGCATGACAGAATGATGGTTTTCGTTGAATTTCTGCCTGTCATCGCTGTTTTTCTCGAGGAGGAACTTGACGCCACCGCTGGGCTCCTTCTCATCGCCATACGTGTTTCCTGCTTTCTCGTTGGACTGGTTGTAGTGGAGTGTATATTGGCACATACTCTCGAGCCGAGCCAAACTTCAGAGGAAAGATGGCGACCTGGTGTCAGCCGATGCCGTGGCATCGAGACCATTTTTGCCAAGTTCAGAGCAGATGCGGAGAATCATTTTCACGACGTGTTCACGAAAGCGGAAGAGCTTTTGGTCGAGGTGGGGTCATCGCATGACACCATCCCTGTGCCACGACTCTGTGGACGACAGACCCAGCGATCAAATGTTCCGTGCGAGAATGCTGAGGAGTACTACCGCCGGGCGGTGTACATTCCATTCATGGACTACATCTTGGCTGAGTTGAAGAGTTGGTTCGGTGACGACACAGTGCCTGTCGCACTTCAGCTCAAGCAACTCCTCAAAGGCCCAGAAACGGATGTTGCGTGCGGTTGTGCTTCAAGTGGCGAAGCTCTACGAACTCAACATTGAATCCCTGACACTCGTGAAGGCAGAAGCGGAGCGCTGGGGATTATCTGTTCCGGTCTTCCAAACGATCAAAGAAGCCCAGGCACACGCCAGCACCAGCATCTGAGGAGTACCGTCGGCCAAGAGCGCCTGAACAGGCTTGCCCTCCTCTGTGTCCACCATGATATCCCCATTTCAGTCGAGAGATTGATAAGCAAATTCGGCGAAAAAAACCGCCGACTACTCTTTGCTTGGTGAGGCACTTGTTGAATACTTGGGAATTTGTAAATATATTTCTTTAGATCAGCCAATCTTTGCAAATGTGTTACCTCAATCCCGTGTAAAAGAAGCCCTATAAGAATTCCTTTTTATCTTCAGCTGCGTCTAATTTCACATAATAGCTCTTTTTTGTAAAGGTCAGGTTTGTAATTTATATATGACCTGTATTATGATCACCCTTGCTGCTTACATATCGAAATAAACATTTAGTTTTCTTCGAGTGATCGTATGGTGATGATTTCTACCTGTTCAGATCTGCCTTTTACGGTCGGATGTGCAATTTGAATTGTTTCTTGTTATTGCTTGCCAGCTTAATATTGATTGCACTTCATATATAGATACAAGAAAAATTCATTTGTCACATATACGTTGATTGCTCGGGAGCTGCGGATTTTAAGCAAAGAACCGCCATCACTATCCATTGGTCTTCACTGTTTGAGGCTGTCGCTAACTTATGAAATTTTACCAGCGGGCTCCCCAAAATTGATTTTCTGGATCCGCCTGCTTAGTTCCTCGTGTCAACTGTTATATCAACTGTTTTGCTTTCCACTGCTTCATTAATCACACTCTTGACTTCCTCCCCAACTTTCTGCTTGACTTCATCAATCCTAGATTTGAACTCACTGTTCACTTGAGACCTGATATCATCTCTAATTTCCTCCTTCAGACTCTTGACATCACTCTTGATCTCCTCTAAGGCCTCAGTGGTTTTAGTTTCCAGGGCATCCATACGTCTTTCTACTTTATCCTGTCTCTTGGATGTGTTGGTTACTTGTTTGAACAATTTCCCCGCAACAATATCGCATTTGGTACAATACCAGTGAATCTTACTTACTTGATTGCTGCTCAGGAAATTATACACTGCCTCAGTGACCTCCTCACACTTTATGTGGTGCCACATTTCACATAGTTCACAGCCTAGAGCCTTGTCTTCCTCACCAACCTTAACCTTACAGACTGGGCATGTGTCTGTTTGTTTATCTGCGTCGCTATCGTCTGCCCCTGTCAGCTGATCATCCCCGCCCCCAGCCGCAAGGCTTGTTTTGCCAGATCCAACAGTATCCTTGGTTTTTGTGCCCGCCTGCTTACTAGACGGATTATTCTTCGAACGATTCATTCTTCTGGCAATATTACTATTGGAGAATTCCTTCACTTTTACAGAGCTCTCACGGGCACGTCTACCCTCGACCACGACCACGGACCCTAGGCTGCCGGTGTGTAGAGGAAAAGAGAACAAGGAAAGAACGAGGACAATAGCAACACACTCAGCTTCCGCAAAGGTTGGGGCCGCCTCATCTGCAGGGCTGGACAGCAGCATGAGTGGCCAGGACAAGCAGGAGCAGACTGCTGCAGGGGGCAGGAGGGTCAGTGGTCACCAGATGAAGCAACTGGCTGCTGGCAACTCCAGCAACAAAGGAGAGAGGAAGTTTGTGTGTCTGGAGTGTGGAAAAGAATTAACCACAAGGCAAGGCCTCAGATATCACACCCTTACACACACTTGTGTGAAGAACTATGAATGTAAGGAATGTGGGAAACAATTCATCCAGAAGAGTCACCTTGATACACACACCCTTTCACACACTGGTGTGAAGAACTATGAATGTAAGGAATGTGGGAAAAAATTCAACCGGAAGGGTAACCTTGATACACACACCCTTACACACACTGGTGTGAAGAACTATGAATGTAAGGAATGTGGGAAAAAATTCATCCAGAAGATTGACCTTGATAGACACACCCTTACACACACTGGTGTGAAGAACTATGAATGTAAGGAATGTGGGAAAAAATTCATCCTGAAGAGTCAACTTGACAGACACACCCTTACACACACTGGTGTAAAAAGTCATGAGTGTGAAGAGTGCAGGAAGAGGTTCAGTGTGAAGCAGGCACTCAATCGACATGTCTTCAGGCACTATGGCCTTAGAGAGTTCAAGTGTGATGTTTGTGGAAAGCTCTTTAAGACAAGGGATTACATTGCCAAGCACATGAAGATCCACTTCTGAAGTGTGTCTGCCTACAGTAGTTATAGTGACCAAGGTAGGGAAGGGGATGGGAGGGAGAGGAAGGGAAGAGAGAGGAAGGGGAGGAAGAGGAAGGAAGGCTGCAGTAGGGAAGGAAGGCTAGCCCAAGAACGGGAAGGGAAGGAAAGGGAAGGCAGAGCAAGGGAAGGAAATCCCAAGGAAGGAAAAGGGAGAGTAATGTGGTGTGGCTGGGTGTGGTGTGGTGTGGCTGGGTATGGTGTATGGTGTGTGGTGTGACTGGGTGTGGTTTGTGGTGTGGCTGGGTATGGTGTGGTGTGTGGTGCGGCTGGGTATGGTGTGGTGTGGCTGGGTGTGGTATGGTGTGTGGTGCGGCTGGGTGTGGTGTGGTGTGGTGGGGCTGGGTATGGTGTGGTGTGGTGTGGTGTGGTGTGGTGTGTGGTGCGGCTGGGTATGGTGTGGTGTGGTGTGTGGTGTGGCTGGGTATGGTGTGGTGTGGTGTGTGCGGCTGGGTTTGGTGTGGTGTGGTGTGTGGTGCGCTGGGTTTGGTGTGTGGTGCAGTTGGGTTTGGTGTGGTGTGTGGTGTGGTGTGTCGTGCGGCTGGGTGTGGTGTGTGGTGCGGCTGGGTATGGTGTGGTGTGGCTGGGTATGGTGTGGTGTGGTGTGTGGTGTGGTGTGGCTGGGTATGGTGTGGTGTGGTGTGTGGTGTGGTGTGGTATGGTGTGGTGTGGCTGGGTATGGTGTGGTGTGGTGTGGTGTGTGGTGTGGTGTGGTGGGGCTGGGTATGGTGTGGTGTGGTGTGTGGTGCAGCTGGGTATGGTGTGGTGTGGTGTGTGGTGTGGCTGGGTGTGGTGTGGTGTGGCAGGATTTGACTCGGCGACTTTTTTTACCTCGCTGTTGGTGGTGTTTGCAGAAGGACAAGCAGGACCCGGACGGTGACATCATTATGAGGCTTGAGTACGGTCTCCTGAACTCCTCGTCCCTGGAGCTGATTGGTGAGTTGGCGACCCTGTTTTTTCTTTGTTCGCATGTCTCTCTGTCTCTATCTCTGGTTGTGGCTTTTAATTGATGGGTCTGTCTATGTCTGTGTCTCTGGTTGTTTTATTTGCTTCTCATTTTCTCTCTCTGTCTGGGTCTCTCTGTGTCTTTGTCTGTCTCTGTTTTTCTCTCATTTTCTCTCCCTGTGTGTCTCTGTCTCTCTGGATGTTTTATTTGCTTCTCATTTTCTCTGTCTGTCTGTCTGTCTGTCTCTCTGTGTCTTTGTCTGTCTCTGTCTCTCTCTGGATTTCTGTAGCTTTTTGTGATGGTTGTTTATTTCTGTTTTTATTTTCTCTGTGTCTGTCTATGTCTTTGTCTGTCTCTGTTTGTGTCTCTGTGTCTGTCTTTGTCTGTCTCTGTCTCTCTCTGGATTTCTGTAGCTTTTAGTGCTAATGGTTGTTTTATCTACTTCTCATTTTCTCTGTGTCTGTCTCTTTGGTAGTATTGCTTTCCTTCTCTTTCTCTACTTATCCCTGTTTCATTTTCCTCCGTTCTCATTTTTTGTTCTCTTTCTGTTCTTATGTCTTATTTTTCACCCTTTTCCTTTCATTCTTTTCCTTTTTATTTCTCTCTTCCTCTCCTTGTCTTAGTTTTCCCTTTTCATTTCTTCTTCTTCCTTTTGCTGTCTCATTTTCTCTGTGTCTGGCTCTCTGGATTTCTGTAGCTTTTATTTATTTATTTATTTTTACAACAAAGGAGACGGCTCAAGGGCAACAAAAAGTGCATAGAAAAAAAAGGCCCGCTACTCACCGCTGCCATAATAGACGAAAGTAAAGAGTGGCCAAGAGAGAGGTCAATTTGTGGTGGAGAGGTGTCTTGATAATGGCTGTTTTATGTCTACTTCTCATTTGGTCTCTGTCTGTCTCTGTCTCTGGGTTTCTGTAGCTTGTAGTGATAGTTCTCTCTCTCTCTCTCTCTCTCTCTCTCTCTCTCTCTCTCTCTCTCTCTCTCTCTCAACCCGTACGCTCTCAACAGCGCGGAGATGGTGGTGAGCATAGCCAAGGGGTGCGAGGAGGAGGTGTGCAAAGTGGACATGCAGACCGAGGTGGCGTTCCTGGATGGGTGAGTCCGAGGGGGATGGGAGGAGAATGTGTGTTAAGATGCGATTGGTTCAGCTGTGTCAAAGTTCTCAAGCTCTGTTCAAGTCTTCCATCCTCAAACTTCACTTGTAATCTTGTCTTAACCTCACTTTCCAGCAATAACAGTTCAGTCTGAGGGGGATGGAATGCTAATGTGTGTTAAGATGCCATCAGTTAAGCTGCGTCAAAGTTCTGAAGCTCTGTTCAAGTCTTCCATCCTCAAACTTTCTCTTGTCTTAACCTCACTTTCCAGGAATAACAGTTTGGTCCGAGGGGGATGGGATGCGAATGTGTGTTAAGATGCGATCAGTTAAGCTGTGTCAAAGTTCTCAAGCTCTGTTCAAGTCCTCAAACTTCACTTGTAATCTTATCTTAACCTCACTTTCCAGCAATAACAGTTCGCTCTGAGGGGGATGGGATGTGAATGTGTGTTAAGATGCGATCAGTTCAGCTGCGTCAAAGTTCTGAAGCTCTGTTCAAGTCCTTAAACTTCATTTGTAATCTTGTCTTAACCTCACTTTCCAGCAATAACAGTTCGGTCATCATAGGCAAGATCAACCGGCTTGAGGTGACAGCAAGCAACAAGGGGGAACACGTGTACCTCCCCAGCCTAATGGTGAGCCTGGCGCCGCCCCTCGTGGTCTTCCAGCCTCCTCACCAGTGCATCTTCCACTCCTCCGAGCTTGTGTATAACTTGACCAACCCTCTGAAGAGCAGTGCTGAGGTGAGTGAGGGAAGGGAACAGAAGGGAAGGGAGAGGAAAGGAAGGGAAGGCTGAGAAAGGGAAGGGAAGAGAAGGGAAGGTCAAGGAAGGGAAGAGAAGGGAAGGTCAAGGAACAGAAGGGAAGGTCAAGGAAGGAAAGGGAAGAGAGAGGAAAGGAAATTGAAGAGAGGAGAAGGGAACGGAAGGTCAAGGAAGGGAACGGAAGGGATGGAAAGGGAAAGGAAAGGATAGGGAAGGGAAGGGAGAGGAATCAGAATCAGAAACTTTATTTCCATTTTATACAATGGTTATTCTTTACAGGCTTAAAACTATTGATCATAGTATATAGAGTGGTCCCCCCCCCAAGCGGGGACTCCGAGGCAGGGTGAAGGTGCGCCATTTTGAAATTTTGGAAAAGATGTCTACATAGTTTGTCTATTTTTGATCTGTTGCTCTGTCTGGAAAGCTGGATTTTCTTATAGCCTTCTCAAACTAATGCTTCCTCTACATAGTTTGTCTATTTTTGATCTGTTGTCTGTCTGGAAAGATGGATTTTCTTATAGCCTTCTCAAACTAATGCTTCCTCTACATAGTTTGTCTATTTTCAATCTGTTGTCTGTCTGGAAAGCTGGATTACCTCATGTCATTAGAATGCAATTGATACCTTTTCTTGGCCTTTGGAAAGAGTTGATGTGAGGGGAAGTGTTGAGGATGCCCGCCTACAGTCCTTGCTGAGCAGTTTCTGTGTCTTTCAGAGTGTGTGAAGCAGTTTGCCAACCTGGTCCTGGCCCTCATGATGCTGTTCGCCAGGTACAATCACTGGATGGTGGGCGACAAGTTTGAGAGACTCGCCCCCTCACTGGTAATTATGCCCCGTTGTCATTTTTCCTTCTCTGGTCAGGGGCAGGACCTAGTGTTTTTTATGCCTTTTTTGTTTTATTGCCCTTGAACCCTAAAAGATAAAACTACATGACCTCCCCTAACTTAACCTCACCTAGCCTTACCTAATGTCTCCTAACTTAACCTATCCTCCCTTACCCTAGCCAAGAAGTCACCCACATGCAGCCACGAAGGGAAGGACGGAGGAACAGCCGCCAACTCCATCGCTGGCGGCTCCACGTCTACTCTCGTCTCCTCCTCCTCCGCCTCCTCCTCCTCTCTCAACATGGACGGTCGAAAAAGGATGTTTAGTGTGGAGGTGTTTGATTGGGGTATGTGGGTTGGTGTTTATAATTTCATTTGTGTGTGTGTGTGTGTGTGTGTGTGTGTGTGTGTGTGTGTTACCCTTCCCTCCCTCCCTCACCCCAATGTTTGTCTCTAGGTGTTTGTAGGCGATAAGATGACCTTTCAACACACCTTCTTTCTTTCCTTTCTTTATTCTTTCCCTCTTTACGATGTTATTGTAAGTATACGTAACCTTAAACTAATGAAATACAAGTTACGTGAACCCTACCCTCGAGATATGTTATTTTGATCTCTGTACGTATAGGCAAGATTACGTCTCTTAAACTAACGATATATAAGTTATGTCAACCTTAACCTGCGAGGTGTTTGTATAAGTAACCTCAATTCACTGGCATGTTTGTATAAGTAACCTCAATTCACTGGTATGTTTGTATAAGTAACCTCAATTCACTGGTATGTTTGTTTAAGTAACCTCAATTCACTGGTATGTTTGTATAAGTAACCTCAATTCACTGGTATGTTTGTATAAGTAACCTCAATTCACTGGTATGTTTGTATAAGTAACCTCAATTCACTGGTATGTTTGTATAAGTAACCTCAATTCACTGGTATGTTTGTATAAGTAACCTCAATTCACTGGTATGTTTGTATAAGTAACCTCAATTCATTTCATATGTCGTATGTTACAGTGATCTCTGTATGTATAGTGAAGATTACATCCTTTAAACTAGCAAAATATAAGGTTCACCAACCTTACCTTTGAGATGTTTTTATGAGTAACCTCAATTAACTCGTATGTCGTATGTTACTTTGACCTGTACGTATAGAGAAGATTATGTCATTTAAACTAGCAAAATATAAGTTACGCCAACCTTACCTACGAGATGTTTGTATAAGTAACCTCATTTCATTTCATATGTTACCTTGATCTGTATGTATAGGGAAGATTATGTCATTTAAACTGATGGAATATAATTTGTCAACCTTACTTACGAGATGTTTGTATAAGTAACTTCAATTCACACTTTGATCTCTGTACGTCGAGGCAAGGTTACGTCAGCCCAGCACTCACTGTTTGCTTATTTCTCGTCTTTACGTAGACGTAACATTACGATCCTTGTATTGTTGTAGGACTTGTGTTGTGGAGAGGAAGTATTGCTGTAGGACTTGTGTTGTGGAGAGGAAGTATTGCTGTAGGACTTGTGTTGTGGAGAGGAAGTATTGCTGTAGGACTTGTGTTGTGGAGAGGAAGTATTGCTGTAGGACTTGTGTTGTGGAGAGGAAGTATTGCTATAGGACTTGTGTTGTGGAGAGGAAGTATTGCTATAGGACTTGTGTTGTGGAGAGGAAGTATTGCTATAGGACTTGTGTTGTGGAGAGGAAGTATTGCTGTAGGACTTGTGTTGTGGAGGGGAAGTATTGCTATAGGACTTGTGCTGTGGAGAGGAAGTATTGCTGTAGGACTTGTGTTGCAAAGAGGAAGTATTGCTGTAGGACTTGTGTTGCAAAGAGGAAGTATTGCTATAGGACTTGTGTTGTGGAGAGGAAGTATTGTTGTAGGACTTGTGTTGTGGAGAGGAAGTATTGCTGTAGGACTTGTGTTGTGGAGAGGAAGTATTGCTGTAGGACTTGTGTTGTGGAGAGGAAGTATTGCTGTAGGACTTGTGTTGTGGACAGACAAACAACGTAATATAATCTTATAAGGGAAGTAAGAGTGTTATAAAAATTGCAACAGTTTGTCAGAAAGGCCTATTTTTAACCCCTTGACTGTGGATTTCCTACAAGAAGACATCACCAAGCTGTAGGAGTGGAATAAATAGTGGCTGCTACAATGCAATGATGAAAAATGTAAAGTTCTGCACCTTGGGAAGGGATATCCAGCACACCAATACCACATGGGAACACTCCACTATCCACCACAGAGGCAGGGAAAGACCTGGGAGTGTATGTTACCAGGCTACCAGTGAAGGGATATCCAGCACACCAATAGCACATGGGAACACTCCACTATCCACCACAGAGGCAGAGAAAGACCTGGGAGTGTATGTTACCAGGCTACCAGTGAAGGGATATGCAGCACACCAATACCACATGGGAAACACTCCACTATCCACCACAGAGGCAGAGAAAGACCTGGGAGTGTATGTTACCAGGTTACCAGTGAAGGGATATCCAGCGCACCAATACCACATGGGAAACACGCCAATATCCGCCACAGAGGCAGAGAAAGACCTGAGAGTGTATGTTACCAGGCTACCAGTGAAAGGATATCCAGCACACCAATACCACATGGGAAACACTCCACTCTCCACCACAGAGGCAGAGAAAGTCCTGGTAGTGTATGTTACCAGGCTACCAGTGAAGGGATATCCAGCACACCAATACCACATGGGAACACTCCACTATCCACCACAGAGGCAGAGAAAGACCTGGGAGTGTATGTTACCAGGCTACCAGTGACCAGGCTACCAGTGAAGGGATATCCAGCACACCAATACCACATGCGAAACACTCCACTATCCACCAGAGAGGCAGAGAAAGGCCTGGAGTGTATGTTACCAGGCTACCAGTGAATGGATATCCAGCTCACCAATACCAAATGGGAAACACTCCACTATACACCACAGAGGCAGAGAAAGACCTGGGAGAATTATGTTACCAGGCTACCAGTGAATGCAAAATCCGTGCCAATTGCAGCGGACGAGTTAAGAAATATATATACATATAGCATTTTGAAGAGTTAGATTTTTTTTTTTTTTTTTTTTTTTACATGTGGCCTACAGCGCCGGTAGGCTAATCCATATGAGCCTGATGGTCGGCCCTAGCCCGTCATGGCACAGGCAATTGTTTATAGTGGTGCCATTATTATTATTGGCTCATGCTGCCCCCCGGAGCTCATTCTTGATTCCACTTGTGCTGCAGAGCTTCTTCTAGAGTCTGGGTTGATAGGTGGTCTTCAGGACAGCATGTGGGTAGTCTTAGGCCACTCGGCGGTGACTGAAAAATCCCAGGTGGTTAGCGGTGGATTCAAACCCACATCATAGACAACGCAAAGAATGCGAGGCTGGCACGCTAACGACTCAGCCACCACCTCCCCTGAATGCATGCCTACATTTTTTTTATGGTAAAGGAAACAGCTGAGGGCAGTAAATGAAGCAGGAGTCACATCACGGCAGCCACTATAAATAAAATTCGCCTGTTCCGCTAATGGGCTGGGGCCGTCCAAGAGGGCCTACTGGTGCTACAGGCAGACAGGGGATAGACAGGAAGCTGATGAGAAAATAGAATTCCCAAACCAATTCTGGTGTGTGTCTGTATGCATGTGTGTGTGTGTGTGTGTGTGTGTGTGTGTGTGTGTGGACTAGAACAAACAAACAAAAACATAGACCAATAGTTACATTAGGAAGACATACTCAAAAAGGAAAAAACTTATTCATGGAAACCAACAAGGAAAGGTTAGATACTGAGGAAGGGAGGAAGAACAAAGGGGTGGAATAAGATAACATATGCTTGTGTGCTTAGAACTGAGTGTTGGAAGATCAAGACAGGAAGGAAGGGCATGATTGCAGGCTGCTGGAAAATACAATACAATACATTACGATAGATTACAGTATGGAAAGTATGTACCTACCTCTAATAGTACATACTGAGGATGATATGTAGCTACTTCTTCCATCCTCACAATTAATACAGGAAGGAAGGGCATGATTGCAGGCTGCTGAAAGTACAAAAAAAGATACATTGCAATAGATTACAATATGGGATAATAGTGTAGCTACTTCCTAATAGTATATACAGAGGATGATCTGTAGCTACTTCTTCCATCCTCACAATTAATACAGGAAGGAAAGGCATGATTGCAGGCTGCTGGAAAGTACAAAAAGATACATTGCAATAGATTACATCATGGAATAATAGTGTGTAGCTATACTAATACAGAGGATAATATGTAGCTACTTCTTCCATCCTCACAACGAAGGCAGCATTTCCAGACAGTAAGTAACAGCATAATCGCAAACCTCTGAAAGATACAAAGTGACACAAAGTGAAAACATAATTGGAAGCTGCTGCTGGAAATTACGAAAAGGACATTACGAGATGAAACACAACAGACCAGCGTGCTTCCTCCTTCCTGAATTATGGCAAAATCTCTTGGACAGGAACAGAAAAGAAAATGACAAACTGCTGGAAAAAATACAAAACACTACTGGGAAAGAAATGGACGCAAAAGGTGATAGATTATGTTACGAAATGGGGAAATAATGCTGAACTAACTGTCCCTTCCCTGAATAGACAATAAGCCAATGCTAAGAAATAAAGACACTAGACCAGTGGCTCCTAAACTTTTTACATGATGCCCCTATTGATTTCTGAGAAATCCTCGCGCCCCCATCATTTGTTACTCCTTCGTGTGTGTGTGTGTGTGTGTGTGTTTATTTATTGCAAACTGTACTTTTGGCAGATGGAATACGCCCTCTTCTTTACCTAGCTTACGCCCCCAAGGAGGCATGCCCAGATTGGGAACCACTGCACCAGACGATAGATTGT